>NC_060262.1:0-305352 GCF_021901455.1 Neodiprion lecontei
CAGGCAAGCATGCGTGCCTGATTAATATATATATGTATATATATACTTACACTCGATATATAATAAATAGATACTACTTGTACATACATGCACCCGTTCGCTCACTGCCGTTTTTGCTTTTGGCATTCTGACTCAACAACTGACACCAAATCATTCTTCCTGTACGTTGCAGTTTGCTTTCCGTTGAATTATTCTCAGGTCATATGTGAAATATAATTTTCTGAACAGGTTCATTAGGAACTTGAGTATACGAAACAGTGCAATTACTGCGCTCCGTTTTTCTATCCATATAATGTAATGCACAAACCTTACTCATGCTACTTATTTTATTTTTCTGTTCATCACGTTTCTCGTTTCTATTAACCAGGCACACGTGCGTGAGAAGTTATAAATATGAATTTACACTGTACATATACATATACCTCTGAAGCTATTACGCGGATTATCTCAAAAACGTTTGTACTTATTCTGTTACTTCCTGGTAGGGCCATGTACAGCGCGAGTTTTCAATGGCTCTGAAAGTGTAAGGAAGTACGGGTATTCGGGTGTATGAAAACTCATGGTAGTTAAATTACCGGCAGGTGTTATGGCGGCAATGCAGATGTCACAGGGCCGGAGAAACCGAGTCTTCCGAACCACTATAGGGTGCACTCTCTCTCAATAGGGCCGCAACAGTATAGGTACAAGAGGGGAAGCGATTTTCTAGGAATCGGAAGACCCCCACGACGTATCTTCGCACGAGCGTCGCGTCAAGAAAACATCGCTACTCTCTCATATTAGGACGAGCTTCTCATGCACGCGCGTATATATTGTTTACGTCGGTTAGACTGCAATTTCATTTTATTTTAGCCTGGAAAAATACTCGTGTGTCAATATTGTATTAACACATCAGTTTTTTTTTTTTTTTTTTTTATACACAATTATTCATGTAATTGTTTTACATGAAAGATTGTGTGCTCGAATGGGAATAAGTTTGTTCATGTGGTAATAGAAATGACAGAACCATTGCATTTTCTGCGCGAATCTATTGAACTCTGGAGATGTCTGCTTCAAAGATAAACTTGAGCCGGGCGGGAGTAGGGGACAGCAGCCTGGTACGAAAGCGGAGAGGCGGAGAAGCGGCCCTAATGAGAGAGCGGACTGCATTATTACCTATACATGTAATGTACCTTTGATCCGATAAGTGGCGTGTACATGATAGACCGCGTGTATTATACATATCTAATTCACGATATTGCACAGGAAAATAGAAACAAGGTAAGAAGAAGCGGTGAGATAACAATAATATAACATTGCAGCCTCGTCAGCGTGCGCGCATATATAGGAATAGCTATACTTATATACATATAACGGGACAACTAATAGAACCGCGTGGAGGGAACCTCTCGTAGTATGCCGGGGCCCATGGATATGTTGTAGAAACTCGTATGTCCTTCGTTTGGGCTGACAGTAGCAGACGCTAATGTTTCACGTAGCGAGGCTTTAACCGTGGTTACTCTCCGCATTGTCTGCTGCTGCGGCTCCGCGTCCCTTGGCCCTTTCAAATCCACGCAGTGTATAATGGAGTTGAAGAGTCTACGTGCCACCTCCCGTTCAAAGTCATATACCGAATGAAGTTGTGACTACGGTTTCGGCCTGCGAACCCCCATTGTCTCAGCAATACGGTAACGCTCGATCTATCTCGACGCAGGTAGAACCGAGGGGATGTCGTGATGGCAGAGAGGTCCCGGCGGCCGAGCTCCGAGCTCGGATCAGACCCGGCTTCATCACCGCCGCCAGCCAAGAAGCCCAGGACGACCTCCGGGGACTACGGAGAGTCCGGTGAATCCTCGGTGGAACCCAAATCACTCGGGGAACCGGGAACAACAACCCCGCCGCCGGTCACTTCGAGCGTCGGCAGCGAGCACACCGAGCCTCGAGGAGCCGATCAGACGGGAGGCCAGCCAGACGAACGGCCCTCGGCTCCGTCCCCAGTTCCCGGCCCTTCGGGCATAACGGAGGCGGAGGGAGACGTGATCGTCGTTCCTCTGCCACCCTTGTCTCTCTTGCCTAAATCGGGCAGCGGGGAGACGAGCGCCGGGCAGCTGGAGCCCGGCATCGCCGGAGCTTTCACGGTGCAGGCATCGCTGATGGGAGAGTCAACCCACTACCAGGAATTGTCCCTTATCGGGAACGGGGCCTACGGGACCGTCTACAAGGCGAAGGACCCCGCGAGCGGGCAGGTTGTCGCTCTGAAAAAGGTCCGCGTCCCGATCACCGACGATGGCCTACCGACCTCGACGCTGCGGGAAATTGCCGCCCTCAAGCAGCTCGACCAATTCGAGCACCCGCACATTGTAAGCATTTTTTTTGTCACGTTAAACTCTTAGCTCCTTTTTCTCTTCCTAATTATCATCATCCTTCTTTACTCGTTACACCTATGTCAATTCAGTATCAGTATATGTGCTCCAACTCGTTTCAGGTAAAACTTTTGGATGTCTGTCAGGGCCTGTCGACAGAGGACGAGCGATCGGAAACGGTGAACCGAGGCTTAACGTTGTGGCTCGTATTCGAACACGTCGAACGAGATCTCGCCTCGTTCATGGCATCCTGCCCTCCGCCTGGTATTCCGGGTAACAAGATCAAGCAAATGTCCAGGGAAATACTCCTCGGCGTCGACTTCCTTCATAGTCACAGGATCGTTCATCGTGACCTCAAGCCTCAGAATTTGCTCGTCACGAGTCAAGGGAGAATCAAAATAGCTGACTTTGGTCTGGCCAAGATTTATGACTTCGAAATGCGGCTCACTTCCGTGGTAATTACTTACAACTATAGCGGAGATTACCGTAATTGTGCCGATATCCCTTACACGTCCGTTCGATCTTCTTTTTCTTCACTGTACGTTTCATATAGTTGACAACTTTTGTAACAATTTTCTACTGTTCGCGTATTCAACGAAATTCGGAGTAGTTGGAGTGTGTTTTATGGTGATTTCAGGTCGTAACGCTGTGGTATCGGTCGCCGGAAGTACTTTTGGGATGCGCGTACGCGACTCCGGTGGACATTTGGTCAGTTGGGTGCATCCTGGCCGAACTCAGCAGACTTGAACCACTTTTTCCAGGAACGAGCGAAGGCGATCAGCTAGACAGAATATTTCAGTAAGTTGCGTCGAAATAGCACGGTGTTATAAATGGTATAGATATATGTATACATACATAGGTATATCGCGAACGGTTGTTCTGATGTCTCAGGTGTAAATTTTACGACTCGTGTTTGTTCATCCGCACGTCAGAACATTTCTTAGTGTTATACGATATTGTAACGATAATTAATCGCCTATAAATCATGTCTTGCTTGAAGAAAAGTGGAAGGAAGGATATGTAGCTCGAATATTTAGTCCCGAAAACCTGCGGCCACCGCTAAACAGTTTACAGCGTTCCGAATACTCCAAATCATAAAATGACCGACTATGCCTTATTAATCGACGCTATGAAAGATTTATAATACTAAACTTGTTGACCTGCTTCGCTTCCGTTTAACGCTAATTTAAGCGAGTAAGAGTAATGTGAAGAAATTTTTGGTCCTCACAATCCAACTACATGACGGCAGTTTTCATTTATCCGCAGAGTGATTGGCACGCCGTCGCAGCAAGAATGGCCGGAGGACGTCTCTTTGGGTTGGACAGCGTTTCCGCACCGACAACCTGTTCCTCTCAGATCTGTAATTCCGGATCTACCCGATCCTGGTTTGGACTTGATACAAAAAATTCTCAAGTTCAACCAGCGTAGTCGTTTGACTGCCGCACAAGCGCTCAATCATCGATACTTCACGGCAGAGAGTTCTTGATGATACGCGGTAAAAGGCTCGGTCATTCTCTCCGCCGAAATTGGCCAAGATGTGAACGGGTTCTTTACACCGGGGGAAAAGATTGTTTGGATCGACAACGGCATCTCTGTGGGCGGCAAAAAAAATATTCTATTTGAGGTATTGAAATTTTTCTTGGGTCGACAAAATATTTTTTTCCGGCAACAAACGTTTAGCTGCCTCGAGTGATACATTTTCTTCGTTGCGGCAAAGTAACTATCGTTGATCCAAATAATCCTTCCTCACCGTGTAACTATAGCTTAACTCTCATAGCATAGAACAATAGCCTCATAAGAAAGTTATTATCATTCCAAGGGCACGGAAGCGTAGAGAAATTATTACGGACACCATAGTATACAAATAGTAGTATCTGTGAAATGTAGATTCTATTATCGAATATCAAGTATACAGGTTGAAACAGGTCTTGACCAGTGATTCGCAATTTTACGCGTCGTAGAACGCTCAATTTTTATCTCCGAAATTTCATTTGACATGATAGACATGTTGGTTAGTATTGTTTACTGTTTAGAGTAGCCTGTGAAGAAATTTGGAGGCTCGAGTAGGTTTGTACTTTTCGATCCTTGTGTTTTTTCCTTTCCCATTGAATTCTTTTCAGTTTTGCTATCGTCTTCTTAATTTAGAAAATATACGTGTAATACGCGAGTTTTTAAGAGAAACTGCGCTGAAGAGAAAAACGTTATAGATACCACTTAAATATTTGTTCATCGCGGCTGGCGCTTGGTAATGCGTTGAAAGAAACACTTGTTTGTAGTGTACAACCCGTTTTAAGGTTGGCGCCTCGAGTTTGTCGTCTCATGCGACGAATCCTGGAAAGATCCAATTTACTCCCGATTTGCGCCTATAAATCTACGGAAAGAACTGAAAGAAGAGACGAACAAAGAGCGCGCAACGCTTTATTCGCCTGGTCGCGTCCGCAAAGTACAATTCGTAAAATATTCCTCATGTTAAACTTAATAACCTTAAGTAAGATATCTATCTAGGTGTAGTATACTATATATACACACACATTATTTTGAGACTGGAGTCGTTACTGACTCGTTAGGACTATATCAGAGATACCTGCGGGTATCATCCGTTATACAAAAAGTACTGCCATAAACGTTAAGAATTAACGCTAATTGTAAGTTAGAGATTACTTAAGATAATTACGAGGTAACAACTGAACTTTGTACTTTATTGTATGATACACTTCACAAATTACTTCATACATTCTTTTTCACGCACATTATATAAACTGCGTACACATACATAGGTATAATATGTCATATGATTTAATTGCGCTTATTGTTAGGTATAAACGTTGCTTCGGTATAACGGAATGTTGACATTGGATGATTGTCGCAACTTTCTGCATAAGAAGCACAAATCATAAGTCGAGAATTGTCAGCATAAACAATAGATATGCTAGAATACAGAATCAATAAATAGACTTTATACTTTTGTATTTGATACGGCTGTCAGTTTCTCATGCCCGCCTAGTCTCTCTACGCCGAATGCAGCGGCGCGCAAAACCTCAGTCATTACCCCTCACTCACAATCAGCCACGTACGAAAACTTTTTCGATTAATATTATGACAATGGATGTTAACAAAGTACGCGTTGAAAACTTGTCAATCGTCGATTATCTCCCGCGATCAGGCTGTTGCACATGCGCGAAAAACTTGCAGTCATCCCGGGGATGTAAATTGTACAGAAACTGCCGCGAAGGTGAACTTTCGGTATTTATTCGATACTTTTTTTATACCGAAAATTCAAATTTCGGGATATGACATGTGCGCACTTTCAACAATAGCGATAAGTACGTGGAAACAACTTGCCAGCCTACGACCACGAAGACGAGCAATTGATTCGTGTTTGAGGAAAATGGCGAGCGAGGTTGAGAAGGCGCAACGTGCTACCGCCACTCTCGGCGGTGACACGATCTTTGGAAAAATACTGCGAAAGGAAATACCTTGCAAATTTATCTACGAAGATGATCAGGTACGTTATAATTTCACTGCTGATTTACTGATTGCAAAACTCGGCCTCACAAACGGAGTTTGAGTAGACGGATAACCTAACCCTAACCGTAACCTGTATTTAAATTGAGCCTAATAAGAAAATATTTTTCCTAAACAGTGCGTTGCGTTCCACGATGTCAACCCGCAAGCTCCTGTCCACTTTTTAGTAATCCCCAGAAAACCAATAGCACTGCTGTCTCTTGCCGAGGAGACCGATAAACCACTCCTAGGTCATTTGATGTTCGTTGCGCAGACCATTGCTAGTCAGCAAGGCTTGGGCAACGGTTTCCGCTTGGTGGTCAACAATGGGAAAGATGGAGCTCAATCCGTCTACCACTTGCATATCCATGTACTTGGTGGCAGGCAAATGGAATGGCCTCCTGGTTAAACACCTTTATGTCATCGATTCGTGATACCGAAAGCGTTCAGCACTTTTGGTATATGGCAAAGATAAAGCTTATGAAATTCTGTGGTATAAACTTTTGGAAATAAAGAGTTACTCAATTCATTGTATACTTTCGGACTCCATGTACCCTGAGAGTATCGTCGTATGTTATCTCCTACGGCAATCTTGATACGAAAGTACTCGTGACTGCAGATCCGATGTGATAAAATAAACTCATCAAATTCCTTTTTATAATAAAAGTAATTTATTGCGGTGAATTCAAACTATAAAGATTGTTGTCAGGCTTTTTCATAAACTTTAAATTCGTACTGCAGTCCATTTTCTTCTTGAATCCCCTCTGGTACTTCAGGGTCTCTGTTTGTAACAAATTTTTATTGGAAGTAGTGGATATTATTTGCTTATTTCTGCATACTTACTTCACTAAATGAAATTCGTTGCTGATAGGTGGGAAGTATGTATCGCATTCAAAGTACTTCCTCACCAGAGTCAAGTACAGTCTGTGAAAGTTTGGCAATTCCATTGCAGCCTGATAAATTGTAAAAACAATCATCAACTTGTGTAGATTTATTTTTGGTCCACGAAAACGATTCCTTAACGAACAGACATTTTAAAACAATTACCAATAATTTTTGTAAATGCTTATATACCTTATAAACAGAACTGCCGCCAATAACCCAGATTCTTTCAATTTTGTCAGTCAGTGGGATCTTGGATAACTTTTCCAAAGCTTCAGGAAAACTTTTGCACACAAGTGCTTCGTCTCCTAGAATTCTAATGAGTAATGAAGGCATTATAATTATGATAGCAAAGCACTACTTGTTAACAGTGAGTCTACTATTTTTCATTTTCTATGAACCGATACTGTTGTTGTATGAAGCGTGGAATAATCACAGATCTTTGCTGGTCAGTACGACATTAATTCTGTTGCTCAGAGGCCTGTATTTTTTTGGCATAACATCCCACGTTCTTCGTCCCATAATTACGACATTCTTTTTAGATGGGTCCTTAGTCTCTGTTGTTAAACGTGTAAAATACGCCATCTCCTTCCTAGAGGAAAATTAGAGATGTAACATTGTATTTGTGACAAGTAGATTCAGAACAAACAATGCAATCGCTGTTACGCTTGAATATGCAGGATTCTTAAAATGTTACTAACTTTAATCGCCATGGTAGACGTCCGTTAATTCCTATACCCTGGTTCTCGGATACTGCAGCAATTAAATCGAGTCTTAGCGGCATAATTGCTGGATTTTTAGCTTCGTCGGCACTCGCAGTAGAAATAGGTTCGTATATGTACGAACCAGGAAATACGGTTATAGGTGTGTGTACCTAAGTATACCGAATGTATTCTATAATAAACGTGTCCTTGCCACGTGTCCGAAATCGGTAAGCAATGCTTGTTAAAAATTGACCGTGCATACGTTTGAATCGAACAAGTTATATTGACCCGACTTTACAAAAGTGTGAATTGGCGCTTTTTTCAAGGTGTACAGTCGCTAGTTCGTGTGTAGTATGTACATGCATACATACGTGCGATTACAGAGGAACCGACCAAGAGGGCACCAGCTAGCTGTTTAGATTATGCAGAGATATTGTTGAGCATTGAAAACACAACTATAAAGACGCTCAGCCCTAGGCTAATATTTCGTCCGGCTAGGTGGGTTCGCAAGTGATTCTATTCGTTCTATTGCTCTGCACTTACCGATCCCGTTGACTGATATACCTATATCCTCAGTCAATGGACGAACTCTTGTCTTCTTTTTTATGAATTCCTTCAAAATGATAGGAGGGCACGCACGAAACGTACTTCCTGCTGCGCGAGACCGGCACATGCGCGAATTATTACAATGAGAATATAACCTCAAAACCTGGGTAAATTAGTCAAACCACGTGTCAAACACTGACGGCATTGTTTTTAATGTCGATTTTTCTTTATACTTAGAACAAAAGATGTCTCAGAAGCAACAAAGTATGGGAAAACACATAACTTGTTGACACATTTTACCAGGTTCTGAGGTTATATTCTCATTGTAATAATTTGCGCATGCGCCGGTCTTGGGCAACAGGAAGTACGTTCTGCGCGTGCGCTGGTATCATTTTGAAGGAATTCATCAAAAAGGAGAGACCGTCGAACACGGCCCTGTTCATATGACTTTTGTAATAGCGCATGCGCTATGGCTTCTATATTCTATAGAGATCTGGGTATCCTGCCTATGGTTCACAGTATCGGTATTCAGCAGTTGCAGTAGTCTGCGATAGCAGGAAGGACGTAAAATCTGAGACCCCAAGGCACACCTAACACGTATGTACAGAGGGAAATTACTCAAGCAGTTGACCCTAAAAGAGATACAAACAGTTGACTTGGAGTCAACGAGTGGAGGACACCATCGCCGACGCCACTTTTGGGTTGTCGATTATTCGACGTTTTTCTATCGTAAAATTTAAAATCTTTCAACACCGATCACAGGTAAAAAATTAGTAATTTATACTCGTTGTCTTTTTGCTGTCGGACAAATAATGCAATACATTTCGAATATGTGTCAATCAAATTTCACAGTAAGCCCGCAAAGATCGTGGCAATGATCATTGCCAGCTGATTTAATTTCTCCCTACGTAGTAAGAATTCTGCTATTCAAAAGATTGTCAAATTTTCGTTTTTAGCGTAATATCACTTACTATCATATCGTTTTCCCCGCAAAGTCGTAAGCAGTCATCGAAACTTTCACTCATCCATAAAGTAAGGTTATGTTCGTTGTAGCTGTGCGTTCCCTTTATGAAATATCCTGCCTGGATTAAAATACTCAAGTAGTAGTGTCTGACTATCGACATTACCAAGTAACTGAATTTTATAGGATGTCCGGACGGGACGGTGGGAAGAAAAAACCATTGAAAGCACCCAAGAAAGAATCAAAGGATTTAGATGAGGAAGATGTTGCATTCAAGCAAAAGCAGAAGGAACAGCAAAAGGCCTTGGCAGAGGCCGCAAAGAAAGCAGGTCAGAAAGGACCCCTGGTCAGCGGTGGCATCAAGAAATCTGGAAAGAAGTGACCCCACACACTCATCTGCTGGGAAAATACTCTGCAAAACTCTCAACAGCTGCCTAAATGAAACAATAATCATTAAATCACAATAATGGAAATTCCTGAACTCTATGTATCGTTCGTTTATCTACAATCCTACAAAGTTTCATGGATCTTAAACTCTTGCAAATAAAAAACTTTACATACAATATCCAAACTTTTACTATTCGGTGTATGGATGTTCTTTCAATATCTGTGACCTTGTGTCTATCCTATCGTTTGTTTCAGTTTTAAAGATATACGTGAGTTCAGCTTCAACAAGACAATTTATCCGGAACATCGAATGCAATGCCAATCACCAAGATGTTACTCGACAGACTCCTGAGTTATTAGCGAAAATTTTATTAATCGTTCAATTCGTCGAGACTTCTGCTTGTCCACATTAAGCAAGAACAATTTCCGTTGCAAAAAAAGTAAGGCAGCCTCTACATCAATATGCGTAAGAGATACAATTTGCATTTCAGAATATTCATGGGAATAACTGGTAGTCAAAAGTTCGCAAGGTACCAAAGACGTTGATTCTTTCGTTTTATTTTCAGATCTGACTTCCATTATCTACACGCTCTTCGAATCCAAATGTCATGGTAGAAGTAGAATTGCCAATCTATGGAGATAATGTAGCAATCTCAAAATACAGTCCGTAACTTGATCTCGCATCGGTGTTAATTGATATTACCACAAGGACAGTGGTTGAGTGTGAATTAATACTTGTTGTGGATGTTCTTGATTTCGACCTTGATGGAACTTGATAATTCTCACATACTAATCGCCTTCTACCAGGTATCTTGATTTGAGACTTTAGCTAAATCTTCAGCCATGAGATAGCTATAGTTTAATGAAGCAGTAATGCATTTCAGTAATTAAGTTGCTGCATAATTCGCCTTCTACCTTATGTTTTCTACATTCGAAAATGAAATGTGCCAAAGATCGCGCAATTACTCGACGTCAGAACCAAATTCATTGGCCTCGTGCCGATTTTAAAATTTGATTTTGATATACGGACAGCATTTGATTTATATATTTATTACCATTTTATAAATCCGTCCAAGTATGAAGGGATCTCCTGTGCCGCGTCGGTATTAAAGAGTGCGAGCATTTTCACGGATTGGTAATTGAACATGCAGCATCGGCACTGTGTAACAAAGGAAAGACAGCTGACTACCATATGATCGCAACTGTTGCCAACTCAGTACCGCGAAATCGAAAACTCACATACTTTGTGTGCTGGTCGGGATGAACTTCTCAAGGTTCTGTATGTTTTGGCACCTTGATTATTACTTGGAAGTCGACGAATTAGTGGAGCATCAAAAAAGGTATGTTTATATGTTATTATAATAACTTGTATTATGTAACGAAGGGGGCGAGGATCATTTAACGGGAATGTAGCGAGCCATGTAAACAAATTGAGAGACGAATCGCGATTCAGTAAGTCTTCATATGACAAATAACAAAATAGCTACTGTAGTAACAATCGCGGTAGCGGATCTGTTTAACACGCAAGAAATGATCATCGCTACGATTGCATCAAATTATTTTCAAGGCAACGGGATGATGTATACGTATATAGGTATGAAATGAACAAAATTAGCCAAAGACGATAATATTATTGCGCAAGTCGTTATGAAACTGTACTATTAGCTGTCAGTTTAATCACATATTTTTTCAGTTAAAACGCGGGGAGAGCCGATGACGAATTACCCAGTGAATTAGTTATATTACTGAAGAAACAGCCAAGATAAGAAAACGAGTCCCGCATCTCCTCAGTTGTTACGTCGGAAGTTCGGAAGGAATCGAGAATTCCCACCCTCCATGCCCCACACGACACGCGTGTTATTTTCGTGCCGAGCCGTATCTGGGTTGGCAGCCCTGACCCGAGACCCAAGCTGTCAATCCGCACTCCGGAGCTCAGTTGGCAACAGACCTTCGGTCTGATCGTGAGGGTGCGCTAGGCTGTGTGCAAGTTTTGCGTTCCAGTTTCGCTTCGTCCACTTCAACTCTCCTTATACACGAAGCGATCCTTAGCTGTCCGAATAGTTAAGTGGTGCATTTCGCATAACACGCGCCCGACATCATTCCCTGACGACCGTGCAACCCCGTGGGGTATAAAATGGCGAACATTTGACCACACGAGATCAGCTCCAGGCTCGGGTGTTTCGTGCTGTCGTGATCGGAACCTATTTGGTGGTGAGTAACTGCTTCTCTTTCAATTACTTCAATTCACACTGATTTCCGTCATTCTCCGCGAATCGATGAAACCCGCATGCATGCCCGTACGAATAATGTTATATATTTCCATCTGCACGTTGTTCTTTCATGATTGTCAACTCTTTATCCGTTCGTGATTCTTCCAATGTGTCTTCTACATATTATATTCGGAGATAGATAGGACGACGATGCGGTGCAGATAGGATTGAAAAATCAGGTCTTCCGTGACAACACCTGTACATCTGCAATATGGCACGATTCTTACACTGTATGCCGTAGGGCGTACGGGGCTCCGTGTTGCACCATATTGTCAAGCATGTTTGGAAATGTCAGTCGACAACCGCGGCCTGCCTCTTATAGGCTTGTATGCGTAACACATGTAAACTCGGTGTATCAAGCTTAATTGTGAATATGCATGGCTGACCAAAGTAACGTTACGTAATGTCGTTTCAACTATAATACATAAGTATGTATACGCATACATAAACGCTATAGCATGTAATGTGGTAACGGTTAAGCCCACGAGGTGAGTCCGCGCCTTCCTTTAACAACTGTGATTTCGTTGTATAAAATAAACGATATATCTATATCTTACATACGTAAACGTGAATATCTCGAAGCGGACCACTTGGCACTTACCGCACTCACGGATGGGGCCAAGCTGCAGCGGTTAACAAGAGAGACCGAGTCACCTCGAGTGTTTCTTGATCACGCTTGTTTCACGACAATCACGAGGTTTACCCATTATGTATCAAACTATATCGAGAATCGTAGACAAAACGCGAGTTCGAGATAGTGACGCGACGCTTGGTGCAAGTATTATTTCATTCTCGTTGGAAATTTTAACTTGTATAATTCTGTAACCTGTTGGGTATTATGATTATTGAACGGCGGAGATCCGCAATCTCGGCTCGGGTGTATTTGGAAAAATTTTGTATTCAAAGATATTCGAAAATTCGTGACGTTACGTACGGTTATCGACAGTTCAGAATCTAGCATGTTTTTATTCTCGTCACACTACAGTATCTTCTACGTTGTTTGTTACCGTGCTGTGTGCGCGATTCGCAATCAGTACCTTATACGCGCGGGTGGCAGTTCGTTCAAGGCTTGATATCCCGTCGAGACTCGTATAAATTTATATAATTATCTATCTGCAGAATTTGAGTAAAAGATGATTCTTCGAAATGAACTATGGATAAAGCAATTCCAATGTAACGTTTTAACATTGTATATCTCTTTGTTGTATGTTTATAGAACTTTTTATCATATTTCGTCGTGGTTTCTTTTGCTATTTCTGGTTGTATATTAATAGGTTTTCAATACTCAAGAGTAATTATTGTGATGCGATGTAAATTATTATTGTTAGAAACAAATTGACTGAAAAAAATCGTCAAAATTGAAGTAATAATTCATTTTCGAGAAAGTTACCCCTCTACACATATACATGCAAAACATAAATTATAAGTTTTTGGGCTCACTGATTACAAAATTTAAATCGGATTTAAAAAGTTCAACATAGCGGTTCCAATATGGTGGACAAAAATTTCAAATTCGATCGAATTCAGAGAAGAAACTCTGTCCAGGGCATTTAGGATCGCCTATTACGAACCTGAAATCAGATTTTGCAAAATCAGTATAGTGAAACTAATCAGCGACTCTGAAAACCCCTGCCATAGAGTTTTTTGATCCTATTCGATGAAATTTGAAATTTTCCACCGCCTTATTGGATCCGCCATCTTGAATTTTTGAAATCCGATTTCAGATTCGTGACGTCAAAAAACATAGAATACTATCTTGTTGTAAAAGTTAACTCAGCACATTAATGTGTGACTCAAAGGGCTAAATAAGAATGGGGAAAAAATTATTGCTAAAGCGCGCTAGTCGGAAGAACAATGCTACTTACGATATTGGGGGGAAATGACTAGGAAGGAGCGAACTTTTAAAAAGGACAACGTATTTCGTTTAAAACGACGAAATTAGTTTACCTCTCGCGTCACGTGAAAAGTTTTCAGAATAAACTGCAAGCATGCCAGGCGATGTGGTTCGGCAATGCAGGTGAAATACGCGCGCGACTGCCTCTCTTGTTCGCGGTTTCGGCTGCCACGCGTCATTTGCACGGTTACGCATTTCTGCGTATGTACATAGAACGTATACAGGGACGAATATAAGACAACCAAGAGGGCCCCAATTGCCGCTTTATTCAATTATTTTTTAAATGACTGAACCAATTCTACTTCGCACGAGTAATTTTTGTGTAATTAAGAAAAAAAAAGATGATATCAATAAGTACATTTAAACTATATGGTTTAACCCACACGAATGATGATACAAAGTTTAACCCCGACCCTCATCGAATGAGTCGCCGATTTTTCCGCCGTTTATGCTGCTGCTACACTAAACGGATGTTTACAAGCTAGGTACTGTTTTAGATTTTGCGCAAAAGCCGTTTACAAGTCTTGACAAGGCACGTAGGACGTTTTCTTTTATCATACGAGAAAAAGCCCTGTCGTTGATCGCAAAATTTGTATATACAACCAAACATTGTTTGCCCATAAAATGTTTGAAAATAATTCTTTCCATATTTTTTTTCCCCCGCGAATTGTCGTTAAAAAAAAAAAAAAAAAAATTCACAATGTTACTGTTTTTACAACTTTGCGATAAAATGTAAGATATTCGTTTTATAGAGGAACAAAATCTGAAACTCCGCCTCGATGATTTGTGTCGAATATCCGTAAAAATATTCGTTTGGCGCGGTACAGTAATAGGAAAACAATAGGGTCGGGGTCAAACCTGATATTGTTGTAACTACTAATCAACGGATTTATGTATACCTACGGGCCCAATCAACCCGTTACTCGGCCCTGAACGTTTACGACGTGGATCGAGATATGAATGTAAGTACATGGTACACGTGCGTCCGCGAACGCAAACCCTGCTAATGAATACGCTCGCTTGCTGCAATCGTGAAAACGATCTACACTCGAAGTAGTTATAGAGTATAGACTATTGGGTATCTGGTGTATCTGGCGCGCCTCATAGGTATAGCTATCTTTTTATTTATCATGTGTGTATGTGTATATATATATATATGGGACATTCCACGTCAAATTTGCAACCCATGTACCTCACCCCCGTTGCTTTTGATCATCTCTTAGAATGATGTTGCAACCGATCCAAAAGGGTTTCGGGATTTTTTTAGTCACCAGTAAAATTTTTTAAAATTGAAAAACCAATTCCGAAAACGCCATTTTTAAACATATGAAAAATTCACACTGATCATATGATTTAAAATCATCTGATTTTTAAGCATCGCACGATAATGGGATCTCATTATTTACTATTGTTTTCGCAAGTTTTTAGTTTTTCCATGTCGGAACTGTTTTTGCTTTTTTATTTTTTATATGCTTCGATCTAAATAGATTACAGAATCACATTATTTTCATGAATCGTGCACAGATTATCGATTTTACCGTTCTATGTTTTGACCTTTCTACATTTTGTCTTCCCGTATTTCGACCTTCCATGTTTTCAATTTTCTAACCTTGGACTTTCCAGATATTTATATTCTACGAATAAGATTTTGAGATCTATGAAAATTCGTTATTCTGTTCCTTCTATCAATCGGCAATTCTGACTTTTTACCGCTACCCATATATGCGTGATGTATTCGCAAACATTTTCGACCTGGCCAATGCGACAACGACAACGACTACGACTACGACTGCGACTACGACGACGAAGACGAAGACGACCTGCACCAGACATCATGTCGCGCCTGTCACTTTTTTTTTTGTTTACACAACGTCATAAGTAACATTAATTGCTCATGTATCACTACCATCGTGTGTCCTAAATTCGTCCGATTAGCTACGACCTCGTTTCTACTTGTAAGCATAATATATACAAAGTCTAACCGCATCAACGATGATATAGTCAAGTATAATTCGCAAATTGTACAATGCGTGACAGATATGAATAGTGTACCTGTATATTATAGGTGTAAGTTAGGTTAGATTAGGTTACATATTCTAATCTCTAACTATACGATACCTATCGTCTATAGTTGCAGTTGTCCATACACGGCGTATAGTATCTATTGTATAGTAATCTGAAACCGCTCGTTGGTGTGAGTTTTGCCAAGTCGGTGCGGTGTACGCGACATATATTATACTTATAGTCGACATCTTGTTTTTACTAGGTGTGTGTGTGCGTGCGTGCGTGTGTATGCGAGTGCGAGAGCGAGTGAGAGAGATTGAAGTAGACTACCTTCGTACACGGTATAATAACTTGAGTCCTCGTACCGGAAGTAGCTAATCCTCACTTGGTTTTAGTCGTTCTCTGACATGATTCTTGTTTATTAATCAGCCCAGTAAACCAAAACGAATTGAATAGAATTGAGTAGGTGGGTCCAAAAACGGAATTAACTCGAATTAAAGCGAATTGAAAAGACTTGTGCCAATTCTTTTGATTTACTTTGTATTTATTTTAATTCGCGTTAATTCTATTTTTGCCGTGATCAATTCGATTTGGCTTATACTGGAGGGTGGTGACATGACCGAATTTTTTCCTAATATAAATGTTACCTCTAAAATTTGGCCCCTTGGCATATTCGGTGTAATTTGATTATTCCTTATGCACCGATTAAATCTGTTTTAACTATCTTCAGAATCAGGTTGCAGGGTGCATGGATTTGCGGGGATGTTGAATCCGACTGCTACAAGAAACGGAAATTCCTATACATATATTAAACCACGAAACGACTGTGAGCCGAGCTCACAATGATACTCTCTAAACGGTTTTCCTAACAATAAACAACTTAAACGCGCAGAATTGGACTACCTCCATATGGGATTTAATTCAATTCGATTGCATTTGCAATCTTCGTCCGCCTTATTAGATCCGCCACCTTGAATTTTCAAAATATGATTTCAGATTCTTAATCAGCGACCGCAAAAACTTCTTATAATTTATGTAAAACATGTATACGTGTAGAGGGGTAAATTTCACGGAAGTGAATTATTCTTTCGATTTTTATGATTTTTGTCAATTGATCGTTGAACAATAATAATTTATATTATATGGCAATAATTACTCTCGAGCATTGAAAACCTATTAGAATATTACCAGAAATAGCAAAAATCCGCAAACCAATATGTTTTCAAAGTTCTCTAAATGTACAAAAAATGGATATAAAATAGGTGGTAAGAATACTTACCATTATGACTCAAAGGGTTGAGACTAGCCAAAGTTTTGAGTCTTTATACATGATTATATATCCAAAGACGTGAAAAGTTTCGGGAAAGGCGTGTTTCCTAGTTTCCAGCTCGGATTTTTAGCGTGTTTTCCAAGAATGCAAGAGTCAAAGCAAGGGGGCCAAATGTTGGAATACGTGTTTTTTTTTTCTTTTTCCATAGAATCTGCAAAAAAAAATCAGTAAAATTTCAGTCATCGAGTGGTATTTCTCGCGGAACACGCCACACTTGATGTGAAATGACTCATACCTATTATGCATGCACTGCAGGCAGCTACTTGATTTTGATCGCCATTCCGCCGAACTTCCCTGCCACACTTTTCATATCTCCTGCACAATTCTTACGCTTGGGTGTTTCATTATTATTCCACACTGTTTGCAAAATTATAGTTAGCCCTATAAGTGATGATTAGTGGGGCCTTCCTACAGGACGGCTATGGTCCGCTGGCTTCTGTACTGAAATGAAAGTAGTGGCATTTAGGTCGTTTGAAAACTAGTTTACGCAACGCCCGGACTTAATTTCACCGTTGTTGGTTGATGGTAGCAGCGTGGTATTTTACTATCAAGCTTCTTGTACTGAAATCATCGCGACATCGCAGCAGATGCATTTGAGAAATTGACTAATTTCTGACCATCATCCGTGTCGCTTTATATCTTTGTCGAATGTCTGCAGATGTCGGAGACTTGAGAAATTTCTACCAGCTTAATTCCTATTTTTACGTTTCGTACGGATACTTGGTTGGATAATTCAATTGACACCCGCGTGTAATTAATGTAATATTCTCCAAACTAAGTTTTCCGAGACGTGAGCCTTGTTTTCCTCTTACTTTCACCTCTCTTTCTTTCACTCCCGCCAGACACGAGCTTGGGTTACGTTTATCATTAGTTTGTCTTTCGCTCCTTGTGAAACTCAATCTTGATCCAGTCTCTTTTGCTGGTTAATTATTATACACGTGTCTTTTCAACGATATTATGTAGCGTGCAGCGTTTCAACCTGGGTTGCTGATTTCAGGGAGATAGAACACTGTATGCAACGCGCTCGCGTGTGTGTAGGTAGGGTGGTATATTATTGCACTCTTTTTTTAAGGTGCCAGTCGAAAAATTTGTGTCAAAAATTGGAAAATAATCAAAAAATTGTGGTAAAACCTGGAGGAGGTAGAGAAATATTTAGAGGTCGCAACCAATCATTGTAATATTTTTAAAATTTATTTCTGTGCGCACACACACACATGCGCGCGCGCATATATATATGTATATGTCTGTAAGTTGTACACACAGAAATAAATTTTAATATATATAATATATATATATATGTTTATTTTTTCTTGTATCGTGGTCCAATTAATCATTCACCAATCAACAGCAAACTGCGCCTAACAATTCTGCAGTTGGCTGTTCTCCTCTTTTATCCAAAATATTAATCGTCTCGGAGAAATTTGGATAACCAGTTTTTGCTACCGAACTAGGAGTATCGTATCACCTTAATGTCCCTATTTCTTTTTCAATACTGATTTTTATGATCAATGATTGAGTGGACCACGATACGAAAAAAATTAACCAAAATAAATAAAAAATACTAAAAGAATTGGTAGCGACCTCGGAATATATTCCTCCTTCCTCCAGGCTTTACGAAAATTTTTTGTCTCGCTATTTGTCACAAATTTTTCGAGTGGCACGTTAAAAAAAAAAATCTTTAAATGAACCACCCTAATGTGTGATAATGTAACGCAAGTAATACAATGTAATATAATACAATAGGAAAGTACTATAGAGGCTAGCCAAGAGAAGTCAATGATCCCGGATTAATTAGTGTTTAACTGTACATGTATATTCGCTTTGCAACAAAAGCGCGCGTATTTTTCCTCTGACCTTAGCGAGTTATTTTTTGATTCATAAACAAGGTTCTCGACCGTACAACGCATGTACAATAAGCCTACGCCACGTATATTTACAGGTATTGGTACGTATTCTCACAATCAATTCTGATATTAAAGGTGCCCGCGGTGACCAAGAGTAGCCTCCATCCTGTGCTGCTGTTGTTTTTCGTTCGCATGCCGGTTTAAAATACAATCAGCAGCGTCTAACATTCTGAAGACTGTGTTCGCGTATATACTTTTAACTCTATCTTTTATCACACTCCATCTTTTTGTATACCATCCTGCGTTTTTCATTTTGCATCAACTATAGTCTTACCACTCCCTTACGTATTCTGTTGCCAAGTTATCATTGTTTTTATCTGCCTTCCGCTTTTCACCCTCGCAAATCAGAGGTTTCCTACCGTCAAAATGTGTAAGCCTAACTTACTTTCGTCGATACCGTTGTAGTAGAATGCGTACACTTAGCAAGATTATATTTGGCCACTTTATCACTCTAGAATCCTACGGCAAGTTGACTTTGTGAGATTTTGCATGCATTCATTTATTCTACGAATAGATTGGCTACAGAACGAACTCTTTTTTTTGTATAGATTTCGATGAGTGCTGGCATAGTCAATCTCAGTAACTGTGCCTACGTACATTACACGCGCACAGAAAAATTTGCATGCGTGATGGAAAATAATCCCAATCTTCTTTTGACCTTGATTTTAATTCAGTACATGGAAAATTACATCCGACGCACTAGTGAGATTTAAACGTTGATTGCGAGTACATATAACACGCGTTATACGTTATAAATTACGTGATTATACATTCTTTGAATCGCAATAGCATATTATTCATTTCTGTAGTTGTCAGAATACTCGGCAACACCCACTTAAACTACAAGTGCATCGATATGGCATACACTTGAGATGAGCGAACACGGGACAAAGAGATAGACATACACTTACACCTAAGGAGGGGTTGACTCTCCCCGCTCATCAATTATATTCAACAATTAATTAATTGCAACGAAAGCTTTCAATCGTTGGGGAAACCTGATGATCATTGAAGGCGGCAATTAAAATTTTGACGTATGTTGTCGGTAAGTCCGAAACCCTGCAGGACAGTTATCGCTCAGCGTGATATTTGTACTCGATATCGCAGCTCTTGGGGTTCCATTTTAGGTCCGCCTGACCTGAAATAGAATTATCAGTCCCTTCGAGAGTTTGCCTGAGTGTGCGCGCGCCGTGCCCCCCCCCCCTCCCCCTCCCCATCTCTTCGGAGCTTAGGTCTTGCCTGCCTGCTCGTCTCCTCTTCCTCCTTCTCCTCCTCCTTTACCTCTGAGAGACGACGATCATCTGATCTGAGGAACTGCGCGCCGCCTATGATCAGCTGTTTGCGTCGGCCATCTTGTGCTTCGTCCAGCTGTGCCGCAGTCGACGCTCAGCTGACCTTAGCGTGCGATCTCCTGCTCGGGCCGCTATACCCACTAGGCGAAAACACACACACACACACACACCACCTGCTGCTATGAAACGTGTCAGCTTTTTACCGTTCATACATGAATACGCACATGCATACATGCGTGCTGGTTAAGGCGTGCGTATTATTATACCTCTCCAATACTAGTAGTGTAACAAAGACAGATAGGTAGAACACACTACCGTTTATTTGGAAATGGAAGTACAAGTGTGTACATTAACTGAAGTAGAGTACTGATTTAGGTTCGTATCGCACTACGGACAAATAGTCCTTTCACCTGATCGCCACTGCTGCTGGTTTGTATTGCGTTAACATCCTAAATTGGTATCCTCTACACTGCTACCGTTACGGAATCAATTTCTATGCTGTATATGCATTTTTCGTTTATTGAATATTGGCCGCCTCACCCTTGAATAAGAGAGAGAGAGAGAGAGAGAGAGCCGCTTATGCAGACTTCGAGTAAAATCGGCTCCGTCAGTTTCACTCGTGACCAGTATTCAATAAATAACCCTGTTTATAGATAAGCTCATGCGTCCACTTCTGTATAGAATGTGTGTATTTTTATATAGAACGAACGCCATTTATCGCGCATATGTATGTTGGCACGTAAATAGTGAGCATGCAGGAACGTTTACAACGAGGTCCAAAAGTCCGCGAGAGGGCAATCAATTGTTAAATATATGAGAGGAGAGATAATTTCCGCGGCGTTAGAAACGTACTCCAAACATTCATTTCGGTACGACGCCTTTGGCACGCAGATCTCGCGTAACGTATAATTGTTGCCCGTGTATGGAAATTGACGTTACTTTGTAGCTCATCTCGAATTTTCGCGTACCGTTTGCCGTCAGAGCAATGATGACTGATCTCATAATTTTCTGATAGGAATTCTTTCTATATATGAATCATATCTGATCGTGAAGTAATCAAAGTCCTCGGTCTGTTTATCAAAATGGTACACTTTTACCATTCCCGAAAGTGAAATCTCGTGGTGACAAAGACATGGATATAGATTGCCCAGGTGCAAAATACGTTCAAAGCATATCCATTAATGTGCAGTCTATCCATCTATCCACCTACCCATCAATCCATCTATCCATATATCCACCTAGGAATAGATGGATATCTATCTATCCGTCTAAATATTCATCTACCTACCTGCGGATCTACCTACCTACCTACCTACCTACCTACCTACCTACCTGTCTACCTACCAAACCACCCACTCACCCACCCAGCTACAACCTGCGTTCGAGTGCACATGCTAAACGTAACGACAGTGCATGACTCGCGCAAGGAAGAGTACTGCCATAAGATCAATAGTCATCAGCCTTGACACAGCTCTGTTCCTTTCACAGCAACTGTCAGAGTTTCACATGCCCGCATAGACGCGAAGCCCTATAATAGGGGAGTTCTGGTCAGTCGGGTTCTTCCAAACCCGAAAGATTTTGATAGGTTTTATCATAGGCATAGACTTCGATTACTTGTGGACCAGAACGCAATGCCATACTACCTTTGATATTACTACCCTGTATGTGATTGAATATTAAAAAGCGATTTTGCGGAACACTTGCGGATGTCACGGCGCCGCGTACTGACGCAAAATATGCAACGAGTAGAGAGTATGCCTGCGGTGCACGGGAAAAACATCATCAGTACCATTAACAATACGTATACCGGCAAAAGTTGCATCTAAACGATTCGAAGCCACCGGTGTCGTGTTCTTACGTCCATCTCAATTGAGTGGCAGACGACACGGGTAACCCTGAAACCACCTACGTACCTGTACATACGATTATGAGATGGCTACAGTTGGGAACTAAGATGAAGGCAATCATGTTTAAGCACTCTGGTATCAGTAAAGATCGTCGAAGATGACCATCATTTCTAACAGTGTTGCTGTATTATAATACCGACATTTAGTTTGTTTTAGCGATAGCGTAAATGAAAAATATTTATAACATGCTTCATGTATGGCGGTTACACACATTTTTCACTCTTTTGTAAATACACATCCACAAGCATGAATCGCAGGATCTGCGGTTACTGTTAATTTCCAGTAATATAGTCGTTAGCGATTGCAAACTCTATAAATGCTAACTAGCATCGGTTTATTATGCAATGTAAATTTTTTTAAAGCATTTCTCAACTTCTCTGTATAGTAATATACGTTGTGAAAAATTAAAGTTTCTCCATTTAAAACCGCTAGCAGCGGACGAATTTCCGTAGCGAGAGTTCGACTACCGTGAGCGAGGAAGACTAATATTTGTCATATTTCTGGAAATAGAATCACAGGAGGTCTTCTTCTCCCCTGCGAGATACGAGTATTACATGAAATTTTATACCGCAGGACAAACTGGCTGGAGTTCTAACAAGAAAAAGTTAGTGGTTTTAATTTTTACCATCTTACAATGGGATATTTTCTAAAATTACTGCACGTAGGGAAGCGTGGAAAACAGTATTGGAATTCGATTATGACACTGAAATAAAAAATACATATAAATCCAAATCATACAACCTCCGAAGGTTAATTTTGTAGTCGATGACCCTGTAAGCTAGAGCGACCGTCAGTCATTTGGAAAATGCTTACATATGTATGCATAATATGATATTTTTTAGGCGACTATGGACTCTGATAATTCAAATACACGTTGAGAATTGCCTTAATAATATTCCCCTTTAAATTTGTCATCCTACAACGCGATGTTTGCAGAATGGTTATAGTATAGGGACTCGCAAGTGAACGAAACGAAACGAAACACGAGCCGTTCCAGAGTAGAAACAGGTTTGATGTTTTTCAGACGGTCATTACACACAGCTACGAAACTTGTAACGCGCTTCGAGGACTGCAGTAGCTGATTAGCCACCGGCGCTATTCTTCGGTCAGTTGTCAAATTAACTTGCAACTCTTTGACCAAAATTCTTAAAACAACCAGGCCAATAAACTGAAACTGCCAGCCAGTCTCTCGATGTAATCTTCGTCATACGATGTACACAGTGACTTGAGATCGCAGCGTAGCTTTGCAACGTACATATGTACAACTTGGCACGCCTCGTGGTATATTAAACACAAAGGCAATCGGGAACGGGAAACGAGAATATAAGTATAGGGACTCGGACCGCTGTCAAAAGAACGACGCAAATTCCGTTCGAACGCACTGTCAAACTAATTGGTTTATATATGTGTAACAGGTTATACTTGTAATCATTATTTTCCACCATTGCGGCCGCGGTTATTATTTTTATTCCGCAATCGGCCGACCATATGATCCATAAAATTCTTTACAGTGACCAATTTCTGTAGGTACATATAGTACCTACCGTTAGTTGCACGAAACGTCGGGTACGCAGTTGGAGTACAATAAACCTAAGCGATGTTTTCAGAAGAGTTTTCTTTGTCCAAGTTCAATGTCGGGTAGGTTATACCTACCTTGCGCCGACGACTGCGTCGCGATCCTACGTCGACGGGGTTTCGGTGAAGTCGGGGGAGGATGAGGATCGGAACAAGGAGAAGACCGACGCTCCTACTCTGGATGCAACGACCCCGAACTCCCGTCGCCCGTCGCGTCGTAGTTGGGGGCATCCCGACGCGCCAAGATTCGGTATTCGAGGGTGGGACGACGACCCGTTATGCTTCGGGGTCGACGTCGCCTTTACCTCCCCCCCCCCCCCCCCCCCCACGCCTCCTACTCTTCTTCTTTCTCTGCAAGTACAACGGAAAAGGGTCCAACTAATTTCGATGTCTATATAATGCTACGACCTGCACCCATGGATTTACCGACAGTATAAAACAAGGACGTTGTATGAGGCTTATTGTCATTTAGAGTCTGGACAATAACCTTGGCCGCGGAAGGGTTCGGGAATTCTGAGCCCAGGGTTCGTTCGAAACGGAGACCCCTCCCCCTGTCCCTTATTCCCTCCTTTCTTTCCTTCCTCCCTTTCTCCCTTGCTTCCACGGGGTGGTCGGCCGACCTGAGTTTCGTTCACCTTGCCGGGCAATCCGACGTTCAACTCAGGGGCTCCAGACGGTCCACATGCTGCGTTGGAGTTCAACAACTCCCAGTTACGCCAGGACTACTTGAAGGTTATGCAGGGCCTCGTTCACGTTTAATGACGAATTTTATTCGATTTCTCACCTACCTGCCTAGGATTCTGCGAACTTCTGCTTTTAAGGGAGCCGATTTTCACGAACAGAATAATCCGTAGTTGACGATATTACGAGTTAATTTGTGGGCTGATCTTTGAATAAAATCGGTTGGAACGTTTGCATGTCTCTGGAACCGTGTGATTTTTTCCTTCGGTCTTTCTTGTTACATCTATCTGATTTTGAAAAATCTCCAATCAACCTGATGTGGTTAAACTTCAAGTACGTACATTTCTTGCTTCGAACTGATTCGAATTTTGTATAATATGATGTTGAGTATATTTTTTGTACGCAACATTGAGCAATTGTCATGGAAAAAATCCGCCCGTACGTGTTCAATCAACTATTATTGGCTTTCAGAATTAAATCTCTAACTCCATTTATAGAATGTGGAAACCTTCATTTTCTAAAAATTGTCATGCGACTGTCGTGGAGACTGACAATGAGTAGTCATGTATCTTGCATACAATTGTTATGCGATCGGTGTACCTGTGCGTATGTGTAACTTCTTTTATAACAATGGGAAATTAAACACTCGCATGAGACTCTATGCATTTATTAATTCACATGAATGTGAGAAGATGTAAGATTATCTACGATATCATATTAATTAGACCAAGATACGATAAATCGTGCAATTGATGATATTAGATATGTATTTTTCCTTGATACCAATTGTGGATAGATTTCGAATAAATTTAGAGGATAACAAAATCTGAGCATATATTTATGCTCTCGTACGTATTCTGTACACACATAATGGATGGAAGGTTAAAATTTTCTCGGATGAAACGTTCCGCACCACAGACACTCTTATACAGTTGATAAAGCCACGTGGGGCACTCGTGGGGAATATAAGCTCGCCATCGTGTATACGTATATATATCTATGATATTATTGTTATTGTTATTGTAAATTCAACCTAATATTTTGCAAAATAATTCTTACCGAAGGGCTGAAACCTACCGAGCAGGTAAGACGTACAAACAGGTGTAGCTTCTGTAGTAATTATAAGTAGTTACAAGCTGCAGACTGAGTGAGTGAGAAAGAATTGTAGGCAGGGATTGGAGAAAGGAAACCTTGAGGAAAATGAGGGGAAACCTGTCGGATTTGGCAATGCGCTTGCAGTTTCGAAACATTAATGTTCGCTCTTCTCCGGCTGTCGCGGGGCGGGGGGGCTGGCTGCAAAAGCTCGTGCGATGCGCATGACGCGCCGCCGTCCACTCACCCTTAACTCTATATATAAACTGTTGGAGTAGAGCGGTTCTTTATTCAAATTTTGTCCACATGCCCGACGGCAAACAACTCTGGAACAACTCGCCGAACTTTTCATGATTGAAATAATTTTCTTGCGTGCTAAAAGTATTGCTAAATTTGCATTGTCGCAGAGTATACGTATATACGTACAAGTATTGCGTGTTTCGATTATCCAAGTGCAAGTGATTCTTGTCAATTATAATCATTGTCAGATGTGCATAAATAAATGCGTAACTTGCCTTGAGTGAATTGCGAAGTTGTCTCTTCCGTCGTCTTCAACTTCGTTTTTTGAAATTGGAAGTTTTCACACATGCATCTTTTGTTCGTTACCGTCGAGGATATGCACGCGCAAGTTTTTTAAATGTGAAGCTTCATCAAAACCATTGCAAAAAAATGTCAGTGCAGTTGTTGCAATGGGTTGGGAACTGTTTCATGGTGCGGGGCATGTGCAACAAGGGTGCGTTTTAAGTCTCGGTTACACATCATTGGTATTTTCCTCTGCAGCACGGAAAAATCCACTTGCGATTGTTTCTGAAAATTCCATCATGTTTTCGACCGACCAAATTTAGTCTATACTTTCCTGGAACCTCGTTAGGCCAGGTCTTTTTTTCTTCCGGTATGAAAGTCTTTACCAGCGCTTCGTTTGCGATAACTTATAATACTCTATACGAAAAATTCTCAACTTCACTACTCAACTGTTATCGAGTTTACATAAAACTTTTCAATCGGCCGAACTCTTCGAAACTGAGCGGAATCCTTGGAGTGTTATGAAATTTCTCAGGATCTTTTTGATCCTCGGTATAAAAATTAAATGAATTAAAGATCAGGCAAATTGAATCTGTAATTAATTCCACGTTGCACGAGCTCTATTGGAATTGTTATAATGCTATTGATAAATCATGATTCAAAATTATGCTATAAGTATATATGTAAGTAGTAGACGTAGACTGTTATTTTACTCATTGCCGTTTTACCCATGATTTGCTGATCTCGTCGTTCGCTTTTAGACATTATGCTCGTAAATATCAATTCCCCCGCTTCCATCGGAATAACTATGTAAACAATCGTAATCCGCAGTAAGGCCCCTTATGCTGGGTCAGAATTATACTTGAAATCTGTAAATGCCCACTAAAACCATAATAACCGTAGTAAACTTATGCACTAAACGTACTTGAGGAACTGTAAATGACCAACATTACGTTTGTATTTTATTTTTCAGAAATGCATTGCCTCGGTGCAGTGTCGGGTGGTTCCACCAGCCCCCAGCGGGCTGGTAATTGCGGTAGTGTGTTGGGGATGGTCCGAGCCCTGGGTGTTCTTGTTAGCGAAGGAAGGGTCCAAGGTCCTCCAAGAGGGTATATGGAGGGTCCACATTGTGCCGCTCCATTACAACCAGTAACCAACAATCATGTGTGCGAAAAGGATAACTATCTGGTAAGAAATGGTGATTTTTGTGATTCTATAGCAAGCATTACTGGCTAATGAATGCGATGAAAATGTAAAATGTCTCAAAAGAAATGAGATTCAACATCTTCTTCTTCGTTTACCTCGATACATAGCTCTACCCCTCACCGCACATTTTTCAACCATGTGAAGTCAATGCAAGCTCATCGGCTTATAACGATAGCATAGAAATTATTGAGGCACCGGTAATCAATGCGAAGAGAAAGCGACAAAGCGATTACAATTGTGTGAATCCTGTACTATGTAACTCTTCAATTTTCTGTGTAGGAACAGTAGCAGATAAGATAGTTGTGTTCATCCCTTTCATTGTAAACAATTTGATTGACTCGTTGATAACATTGATTAATTTGAAATACCATGCCATTGAACTTGTTTGAGTTGATTATATTAGTCGTCCACTATTCGATATTCTTAATCTTTAATTCCTAATTATTTGTCGAATCTTGAATGCAACATATGTTTTTTATGTCATGCCCCGCCTAGCTAGCAGTAAAAAGAAAGAATCCTGAAAGGAAACTGAACGAATGTTTCTTATCTTACCCAGTGTGATCGGTACGTGATACTGGTCCGTGAAATCACGGACAGAGTCACCACCTATTCATACCTGTGTGTCGAGGTCTTGTTGTGCACCGATTGTCCATGCGGTTTGGCGAAAGCTACCTATAAAGATCCTGTCTTGCCAATACCGTACATATCCATGAATCCGTGGCAGCAGTCGTCAGAAATGCTGCTTGAATATTGGTCTATCAGCGTTGTGCCCAGCAAGTAGGTGAAAATAAGAAACTCCAATCCATGGAACATTTTATTAATAATTTGCATGAGGCATAGATTTCTCACCTCGCTCAATCGAGATAATAAACTTGATCACACAAACGTTACAGGGGGCCAGAAATGATGAACAATCAGAGTTTGTACCAAGCGGTTAGATCGCGCTTACACTTCAGCCAAGTTGCAGCATGGTGGTCGCGCAGCAAAGGTGCAGCTCCGTCTTACATTACAACCAGAATAGTTTCATTCAGCGAAGATAACCTGAGAAAGTTTCGGGAAACTCCGTCGGAACACACCTTTCCGTTAGCTGCTTGCGGAGATGGAAACTCCATCAAGGTATGGTATTGCTTTATTTCTGTGGCTTTTTCATATCAAAGTACCGGCCTTTGGTTTACCTTTAATTAATGAAACTGTTTCAGAAATTGTGCATTATATCTGACGTCGATCAAAAATATGTCGGTAAAAATTTGATCTAAACTATAGGTTACGGTCTGGGCACTGCCTCGCATGGAAGATGTTCCAGTTCTGACTTGCTCAATCCATCCTACAGCTGAAAAGGAGGAAGAAGGAACTGCCAGAGCATTGACACCAACTAAAAATATTTCAGCATCAGTAACAACCTCCAATCCTGAGGCTCTTGTTCTTCCAAGTAATTATGAAATGAAACAAAATTTTTATGTCCTGTATAAACCTGTGCTTTTTTACCACGAGGTGTCAAAAAGCCCTCAAGTAATCAGCAAATTCGTTATATTTACTTTTGTCACCTATACGTTTTTTAATAATTACAGTAAACCGATTGTGAAAGCAGAGTTTTATAGACATTCATTCACCTCAATCTACTGTGGTTTCAATTATTTATTAAAATTTGTTTTTCTTTTTCACAAATTATTTGCTAATGACTCTATTTCTGATGTACATCTGATTTAATCCAATTTCGTACAGCTTTGGTAGATGATAGACTCCAGACTCCTTGCAACGAGCCAGGGAAACATCACTGCCGCTGCGAGGATGAAGATGGCTCCCCGCCTTCGCCATCTCTGAAAACTAACACTGAACGTAAACGGCGCAGATCGCTACCACGTGGCCCTGATTTCATCTCAAATGCGAGTGCTCACAACTCTGTAAATTCTACCTCTGGTCTACCGTCAGTTTGCGAATTATTAACAGAAGAGCCTGAGATCAGAATCTATAGCAATAGCGGCTTGGATGATGTCGATTTGAATTACAACAATACGCGATATTTAGAAAACCGAAGCTCTCGAACTGCAAACAACAATGCAGATTGTAGAATTCATCAGTCACGAAGTATGGGTACTGGATTTTCGAGTGACAAGCAAGTGAGCAAAGTGAGCAATCACTTGGATAATCAGATGCAGAGAAGCGGTTGTGACAATCGAATCGCGATTTCAGGAGAAACTCTAACCTCGTGGCTGAGTATCGAGGAACCGGAAAGCAATGCTGAAAAACGTTATAAATGCAGCGTGGGACTACCTATGGATATTGATACTTGTAAATCACCTTGTGATAGTAAAATTTTGAGTCTTCGACGCGAGAAATCTCCAAAATTTAATAAAAAAGATTACCTCATTCGTTGGGGAAAATGTGTTGAGAATTTTGAGAGTGAACAAATGTTGTTAAAAAAGATCGAGAATGAAAAATCGCTAAAGTCAAGTTCGTCGTCAGTGACAGATCATCATAATGCAATGGGGAATATAAACTGGACAACGAGTACAATCAGTGGAAAAGAAACAGAGTGTGGTCAGAATCGGAAAGAAATGTCACCACTAGATGCCCTTGATACACTGCCAATTATTCATAGGAAAGCTAACTTTGTCGTCAATCCTTTTAGTCAGAGTAGTCCCTTTCACAAATCAAATCCTGGACCTTCGTCGTATAGTCATGACAATCAATCGAAATTAGGAACACCTTTTACGACGTATTCGTCAGATCAGGCCTTCCTTAGTCAATTGGCTGGAGATAAAGAATTGATGGATGGGTCTCTGGCCCGTAATGTGTGTAGTGAGAATCCGCAGAAAGGTACGATCGATCAACAAGCATCTGTATCTAATAACGACTTGGTGCAGTTGATGTCAAATCTTAAATGTTCGGAAGAAATGGAGAAGATGAAAGACAGTAGTGGAATCTTCGATTGGATAAGTAAAGTACCAAGCCGGGTATTGAATGTGGCAACTAACAATGGACTTACAAATTACAAGTCTAAAATAAACGAGGTTCCAACAGAGGAATGTAAGAACACAAATGAAGTCAAGTCAAAGTTAAATTCTAATCTGGAGCTTAGTCAATGGGAATTTGACGAAGTGTTAGCTGTACTGCGTGCGCGAACTCCAGCAGGGCGGCGACGTACTCCAGTACGTACGATAAAAAGGCGCGACAAGGTTGAAAACCAATCAGACGATGCCATTTTTGAACAACAATCTTATCTTGAGAAGACACAAGCAGATATAAATTTGCTTCGGTATCCAATATACAACAACGTTTGCAGAGCTGTAGCGGCAGACGAATTAAGAAACTTCAAACCTCATATTGTTGGTACTAATCGAAGTGCTGCTGTTCACCAGGAAAAACGTGCAAACGTGAAAAAACTCAAGAGTGAAGTTACTGACGAAAGGAAACATTACCACGGAAAGCACGAAAAAGTGGATGCTAAGCCTGTCGAATGTTTTTATAACGTGACCAACAAAGCAGACGTTTTATTAGGAGCCATATTAAGGACTAGCAATGATTCACGGAAAGTTATTTCCGATATATCAAACGGAGCTCGGCCAAGAACCGTTTTCTCCGCTCAAAACTGTGATAGTAGAAGTGATGTTCACATAGCAAATGATAAAATACAGAAAGGTGTTGATGTGAAATCTTACAAAGACGAGGGGTCGCTTCCTTTGTCGTTAAACAAACGAATAGGCCTATTCAAGCAGCTATTTTCAAAGGAACAGACCAAACAGAATTCGGAAACGTTGTCATCGCAAAGTTATTACGACAACTACGCCATAAGTTCTGACCAGTCTCTAAATAATCCCCAGTTTCACCCCCTGCGTGAATTCAACCTACAGCCGAAAAAATCCAAAGGAAATAAAGTCAAGAGGAGGATTGATTTCTCAAATCCATCCGAACTTGCCCATGGGTCTGATAAACAGAACGAATCTCTTGAAGTTGGTAATACTGCGTGTCTTAGTACAAATAGCTTATATCAAAACCCTCTCTGTCCTGGGACAAATACCGAATTGCAAAATAATTTTCCTGACCTAACAAAGAAGCAGAGTTTGACTTTACTCGAAGAAGAAAAAACGGGAGGAAGAGATGGGTATATATCTCACAATCCAATTAAACATAGTACAAATCTGAGGTTGCAAATCGGATGTGAAGGAATACCGTTTCGCATGCAAAACAATTCTCTTGGCCACACAGGAACCGACAAAAAATGCAGTTCAGATACAGTTCGAAATGATTATTCTCAAAAACACATCTCTCCAGAACAGATGAACTGTTATGCAATCGCGTTGCAGCAGCATCAGAGCCACGCAGATATGGAAAATACTGATACTTCAGACAAAGGTGTACCTTCAGCCATTGAACAAGAACGATTTAGACGATCTCTTGGGAATGCTGCTTCCATGGTTTTTCACAGTCGAACCGGATTGCCCCTGACTTCCAGCCCGGCACCTCTACGGAGAGGAAGCTGCTGCTTTGACTATGACAGTAGTCTGAACTCTGTCTCGTCAAAACGAAGGTATTTACTCATTTAGCTTCTCACAATTATGCACTTTGACATTCAGAATATGGTAAACGCAAATGTATGTATATTTAATTCAGTATATAGAGCTTGACAATTATGAGATTCGACACGGATTGTATAGATTTGTAAATAATTATGAATTTTAATATTTGACTCAGCGCGCTATTTGAGTTGAACACTCCACCAAGTCCAGGAGCGGTGTCTCTGGAAGAAGGAGATAGAGAGGCTGAAAACACTCTTGAAGGTGAAGAGATATCAAAACGCCGCACAACGACTCGAGGATTACCGCACAGTCACGCGCTTCTCGGTAGTTTTGAAGAGTCTGCCTTGAACGGGAGATTAGAGCCAGTTTCCACGGTCCATGGATTCACCGCCGAGCTCGGTGCTAGCGGCTCTTTTTGCCCGAAGCACCGAAAGCTTCCCGTTACTGTTTTCTTCTACACTCTTGGAGACAATGACAAAGTTTCAACGCCATATCTTGTAAGCCTCGTTCCTGTTGACAGAGTTGCCATTGCAATGACGCTTACGTGTGTGTTATAGATTACGCGTCATATAATTTTAAAAGTTTTGTCCAGGAGGGTTCAATTTTCACCCTTTACTTTCAGGCTCACATTAATCTCGGGAAGAAGGGATATCAAGTGCCACGCAGCGGGACAATTCAAGTAACTCTTTTGAATCCTTTGGGAACGGTTGTGAAAATGTTTGTTGTTATGTACGACTTGTCCGACATGCCTTCACGATCTCATACCTTTCTTCGCCAGCGAACGTTAAGAGACAAAACGCTCCGTTACCTTATACACCTCAGGTATTGCTTCAATTGGTAACCCTAGTAATTGTTTACATAGTTGCTAATTTTTTCCTGCAAAATTTTTGCCACACCGCAATCTTTTCACAGGTTCATGTCGGGTAAGTCAGGACGGATTTATTTACATACGGACATCCGTATGATAATTTGTCGCAAATCTGACGTCGATACCGCATCTGATTTCGGTGCTGAGCCACCTAAAGAACTGAGAAGCTTTGTACACGGACCAACAAATCCAAAATTTTCACCAAGATGCTGAACCATATGGATTGGATGAAGATGTTGCCAGCTTGTTAGTTACTATTTGCCGTCAGCCGTTCAGTCTTGTAAGGCACGAGGTTGGAAAAATTGAGTAAATTAATCTAAAGTTTCAACCGGGTCGAACTTGATTTTATTAATTAAGAAAACCATCGCTGAATACGTGTAACGATCGCGTCCGTCTCTCAAAAAAGCGATGTTTGAATATTGAACATCAGAAGCTGGTGACTAATGAAAGAAGCCTCTCTGAATGAGAGAAATTACATTTAAAACGATTCTCAAGCTGTCGAGTTATGATATATGACAAAATAAATAAAAAATTAGTATGTGATCCATTAGAAACGATCTCAACCAACGCAATACGGCAATTTCCTGAAAATTCTTAGCAGGTCCTAGATACACGGTATCGGACTGGCGCCTTTGGTTGTACGGCAGGTAATCAACAGTAAATTCTCACTTCGGCACATAAATTTTCACAGGCTCGAGAAGAAAAGATCTGTGTGAAAGTAAGAAGTTCGATACACTTTTTTCCATTATTATTAATTGTTTTTATGGCAGGTAGTAAGAAAACAAGGTTGTTCGTCTGTATCAATAACACTTACCGCGTGTATCCAATATGCAAGATCGATCGATTCCGTGAGAAATGTGAAGCTTTTTAATATTCTTGCCAGTAATTTGGCGTTAAATTAATGAAAGAATATACATATATCGACTCTAAGCTAACATGAAGCGCAAGGAGCTAAAATTTGCTTGAAATATGTCCGAATCCGTGGCTTCGACATTTTTAATTCAAATTGCCCACGTTCTCTAGTAAAGAGGTTTACCAACAGCCATTATCAATTCGTGCCCCATTGCTGTTTGCATATACATCACCTCTGAATTGATTTCTATACATTCATATCGCAAGTGTAGTCTGCTACAGCTTGTTTAACCGGTATAGCAAACGACTCTAGTATCCTTGAATGTATCAGAATCAATTTAAGGGACTGTTCATAGACATGCAAAATGAGGCTTCGTTATAAAAATCAATTTGTGTGAATACTTTGTTGTAAATACATATACCTAAACTCGTGTAAAGTAATGAAAGTTGGAAGTGGGACGCAACTGTTATAACCAGCGCCATCCTTTCCCATAAATAAAAGAAGTGATATAAATATAGTTGATGCGACACGGAAGGAGAACCTTTTATCGTTACGCTATGAGTACAAATAAAATGTACCCTGAATTTATATGCACCTTTTTTTCTCATCTAAATAATATTACACACCCTATTCAATTTGCTCAATTTATGATTTGACTTTCTCTCAAAGCCCACCTATACTGTAATATAATAATACTGTTTCTTGCATAACACCTTTTAGAATTGATCGTAATGTTCTTATCGACAATTGGTTCTCCTACAACTCCCTGCCTATTATGATATACATGTAGTATATCATAATATATTATACATAGTGAACATATATATATATATATAAATAATATACTTACCTATAAATTAACATTACACAATTTTGTGTCTTTAGCACTGTGATGAATATATTGTAGAGTATATATGATAAATAAATATTTGCATAGTAGTTTCTAGATTAATATTACTAATATTTTGAATAAACATGCATATATCTTCACACCCGCATACAAAGTCATATTATACGTACAGCATAATGACACACACACATACACACACACACATATGATATGATACACATATATCTATTAACGCAATTGATTTTTGGGTAAGCATAATACAACAATATAACTAATCTGCATTGACGAATTGGATAATCACAAGAGTGCTGCTGGTGCTCTCATAGTTTACTAATACCTTAGTTACATCTTTATTCTCACAAGGCTTGTATTAGTGTATTTTGCAAATATCACCTACAGTTTGCATAGAAGGGAATACTGTATTAGCAAAAATAAACACCCTATGTGTTATTGATTTAGTTAAAAATGACACTTGTGGAAATGTGTATAAATCAATTTTTTAAATTTGAAAGTTGACTCGCATATTTCCGAATTTACCTATAAAATTCATTTTCACCAATATTTCGTTACTTCCAAACAATTATATTTACTCGGAGACGCAGCTGACAGTTTGGCGTAGATAGATGAGTAATGGTGGGTGGTGTGATAAGTCAGTGTACCAACTTGTTTCCAAATGAGACGATATATTAATTTAATGCGTTAGTTGAGTTTGGAACCCTGTACAGCAGCAAATTGACATTCAATGCATCAACATTGTGGTGTGAAGAATCGACGAATAAACTATCAATATAATATTTAAGAAAAATAACGAAACTGAAAAATGAGCTATTTCGATTAACTACTGTGATTAAACCTAAGAAAATATTTAGAATTTTTCGATCCTCTTAGTTCACAGGGCAATAATCATTCGGTTTATTCTTCGACGTTGTATTAAATATAAATTGTGATCTTGAACAGTGCTATAATAATTCTATAATTAAGAAATCCCTCTAATGACTAAACGTAGAATATACAATCACTGCCGTATACATATAAATAGTATAGCTACATAAATATGAACATCAATCGTGTATACAGGATGGTGCTAAATTCGATGTAACGCCTGGCATGTTTAACTATTAGTCTGATTCAATTCTGCTGAAATATGTCCGGGACTGTTTTCCCCCACGAGAAACGTGAAATAGTGTTCAGTGAGCCTTTCATTTTACGTTTAATACCAGATTTTGCCATACGATTTACGTGACAGTGATTACTCTAATTTACAATTAGTGGCAGTTGTATTGAAATGAAATATCATGGATCTCAGCACGCGATCATATTAAATAAGTATTAATTTTCTTATTTTGCATTCTTAATTTTCCATTTGATTTGTTGCCAATTATTGTTCTTAGCCGTATTAGACTTGGTTTTTAACCCTGCATAGGCTGTTCAAATAAATTGACATTTTTTTAACAAGCCTACGTATACAAAATTAAACGGAAGTGAACGATTATTAAATAGAGATTCTTTTTCATTAATATTCTCCGATTGTTTGCAATTATAGAATCTGTTTTAAATAAGTCGCGGCACCTTTGGCGTAAACTTGGATAAAATTAAACTAATATCGTAGTCGTGAATCTCCTCGTTTTTTAACTTCACCTCGAAGTTGTTATTTTCATGTAAATCATTGTGACTTCTGCTTATTAATCATTTCCAATTTCAAACGTATTCTACTAGTCGGATTTAATTACTTTTTGATCAGGATCTAACCGTAAAACAAATAATATTATTACAGCACTAAGTAATCGGAATATAAAAAGTATCAATGTACATAAATGTACATTAAAACGCCTTGTTTCCTCCTAAGTAAAACTACATCTTTGTGAGGCATTCAGTAAAATTGAATGTCATTCACATTAAATTGATTTCTTCATTGACCAAACTAATAATTCGTAGTGCTATGATGTGAAAATTCGTTTTGCGATAAGTTTGGTGGAAAACGTTTCACTTAAACATAAGAAATTCAACATTTTGGTGAAAGAAACACATTTTGATGAATAAATTGAAATCATGTGAGCGTGGATATCAACTTCAATATTTATATCTGCTGCTCATAGCTGTATTGCTTATAATATGATATTTGCTCGAGACTTTTTGCTTCTTTTTTTTACATAGACATAACGTATAGGCTCAGGGTTGGGGTGAGACAATGCATTGGAACAACAAATTTCCTTTCACCCATGACTTACAATTAATCTAATTGTTGTCATTGCTTATTTGTGATCTACGCAAATTTCTTATTTTCTTACATCTAGTGTATAGAGCACACACTTTAAGGCCGGGCATGTAAATAGATAAAAACTTATTTTGTAATGAATTATTGACTACACTGTCAAATATTTTCCCAATTCAATAACTGTAATTTGGAAACCATGTGTTATATAATATAATACGGACGAATCAGGACGATAATAATAATATTAATAATAAATATATTGAAAAAAAAATGAAAAATGTTGTATTGATATAGCAAGGATCTTTTGAAACGAGTCTCTCAGACTCATAGTGCAGTCTTAAAAAGGGAAATCGCCTCAACTTGTTCGATTGGATTACTTAAAGGGATTCTCAGATTTAAGTATGAGTACTTGATTTTCGTAACAAACCAGTCTCCTTTACCACCCGCTGTAGTGACACTCGTTTTAACTGCATTCAATTCGACTTATATTTAAAAACATCTCGTAAAAAATTTGAAATATTTGAAGAATCTGCCAAACTGGGGGACAGTTGGAATTGGTTGATGGAACGTTTCAGGATGAATTCAAAGCTATTTGAATCAATACTCACAAATGAGGGATCAATACAGATTTCTATAATAATACATCTTTAATACATCAACAATTTTCATCCATAGTTATTTCTGAACAAATTATTTGCATTCGTTTACACGTTATCAGGCCATTATAACTAAGCGACTAAAAATAAAACATTTTACATTTCATCATATACACGTTGCATACTGGTATGCATGTATGCATATATTTACAAGAATGTCTTGCATAATCTTCACCTTACACCTTTCGGACACTAGATGATATTATAAATATAAAATGAACTAATCTTTGTCGCAATTATATTACACAATGCTAAGTACATCACTCGATGCATATTATTTGCAATATTCCTCTGATTGGGCGTGCAGAAAATTTGTTCATTACGTTCAGATTGTTATTAGTACTATATTCGCTACCTCAAATTACATGTTCTCCAAATAGTGGTGTCATAAAATTAATCATTTTTGCAAAACTATACATTTACATTGTATAATCATCATGTTTGTCATCTCTTTTACCAGGGCAGCGTTATTTACAGTTTATAATCATTTTATCGCATGAATAGTAATAGTTGATTATGCTATGTACAAAACTATACAAGTTTCGCTAAAATAAGTTTCACTCTTTGATTTAAATCTGCAATATACATACCATCTCATCCACTGCCGTGTTCACTGAATACATGCAAAAAAAAAAATCCCAATGACACAGTTCATTACTATATTGTGTACATTAGTACCATAGGTATGTATATAATTTATATTACATGAATATTCAACATAGTACACAATTATCGATTCTATTATTTTCGTATGCATTTCATCGTACAATATACTCATCTTCCTATTTTACTTATCCTATTTTCCTCCGTATTTCATCAAAGTTACCAATATAGTGTCGTTTAAATGCAACGCAATTTATCAGATCCAAACAAAAATATTTTTCTAAAATCGAGCGAAAACGCACCAAGCGCAAGATAATTGCATAGTTCGCAGTTTGACTAATTCATTTAACTCTTGGAATATAACATATTCCGGCTATTTTCATTACTCAACCATTGAGAGCTATTTTTACCCTCAATGAGTACATTATTGACATACCTATAATATGCTAGTGCCACAGATATATGTATATAAGGGTGATCCTTATTCAGGGTGTCGACGAATTTTTGCTAGACCATCCCCCAAATCAACTTCAAATAAATCGAAAACAATCGTCTAATTTTTTCAGATTTTTACATAGACTTTAAGATAGTCTGCATTGTGATCGAAGTTTCTTATCGAAATTAACATGGGTAAAACTTTTTTTTTAGTATATATTTTATTGCAAGAGTCATAATGTTCCAAATAATCTGTAACCGCGAGGTTTTGGTGAGAATTAGTGCTACTATCTGGGAAAAAATACACATCATCGTACCAGGCAATCTAGACGAATTTCGGAGAATTTCGGTAAAAATTCGTCAACACCCTAAACAAGGACTACCCTAATGTATATGTAGTGCTGTACAATAACGGGGTTTTTTTTTCTCGTTACTTATAGCATATATGAATGATTTATAAAACTCATTCTTTGCATCACAGTGTTACGTTTTATTCTGAATAAGTTTTTTTCTTTCTTTTCGGCTTACTGTATTTCACCGATAGCATTTTGTATAAAGATGCTCCAAGCATACCACAGTACATGTAACTCCTTTCTTCACCGATACGTCATGGTGTATTAGTCATTTACATGCAAACGTAACTAGACTGACTGCTGAAGATTAAACTTCTAGGCTGATACTATAGTCCGAAATGTTTAGGTTCCATGTGCAAGTTATAATCAATCGTAAATACTTATGTCTTACAAAGAAATATTGCGTTGAGTTTAACAAACATGCTTGAGACTTCAAGAAAATTGTGTAAACAGGCGTTCAGAATTGAAATCATTGCATGATATGTGTTACATGAGACCTAACAATTATGACATGAATCCAGTCTTATGAAGAGTGAGCCGATGGTTGAAGTATTTGGTTTTCACTGATCGCATTTTGTATTATCATTTTTTAACATTTGTTATACATGTGTGCCGTATCGCGTCGTATCGAGATTGTACATAATTTGTAGCCAACATTCACTCTTAGGACTTTATTGTGATTTTTGCAGATAAAGTCCTGTAATGATAACAGACTTGATTCCTATTCATTAAATATGAATAATGGCTACAACGCAAACGGAGAGTTTCAAATAATGTTTAAAAACTTGGAACCAAGAAAGAGCATGAATTGTTTTGTTGAAGTAAGAGTAAAGTAAAAAATAATGGTTCTCAAGATATCGAGTACAGATGTATTGTTCCTTTTTCTTTTCTTACTAAAATTTGGAGGTGAATATGAATTTGTTCACTTACTAGAATTGCACAATTCTTACTTTTATGGACATGAATATAATTTCAATTACATGTAAAATTCGTATATGCTTCTCTCCGGTCAAAAACATTGTAATGCGTTGCGATATTGAAAGTGTACCATTTAAAACAATCCCAATTGACAATGCAATTTGGATTATCAGATAACGTGAATATTTACAGGGTTATTGGTGTCAAGGTCATGGAGATATAGCAGACATTTTGATGTATGATGTTTCGGCTGATTGATGCGGCGCATTATACATTTTATTTAATTATTGCTACATTCTCAATACTGTAGTTGTCTTGTACTTCGATTAAATCAATATGATTGACGTCAGTGCTCTGCCTACTATTCTGAATATAGAATACAGTTTTATATGAAGAGGAACCTCACCACCGGAATAAATCGTCACACATTCAAATAACTGCTATATTCTTATGATCTTGAAGCCAATAGGTCTTGGAACATAGACTAATAAGGCCCAGAAAGACAATGTCTTTTTGGCTTTCGTAGCAAGGCGTATACTCGAAGTCCGTAATAATAAATAAAAATAAAATGAAACGACACGTCGTACACTGTAATATTGATGGTTAAATACCAAATTGGCCCATTTGCTTACAATACGTCAATCCATCAATTCTTGATTGCAGTCGGAGCCGGCCTGCTGCTAGCATTGACTGGCCTGCATACCGTGGGGCAACCTGTGGCCGTGTCCAGGGCTTACGCAAAACTGTCTAGTAGCCATTCCCCCGGTACTTTGACTGCTCCAGTCCCCAGTCGGAATGGTGGTCTTGTAGAATTTTGAAGACGTCTTATTGAAAATGGGCAAAAGCTCGTTTGCTTCGTTGGACAATGCCTATAATTCAACGAAAATACGCGATGAGAGAAAAATGCATAGCAATATCACCTTTGCTGTACGACAGAAACCACCTGGCGTGATGACAGCAATATTAGTATTTGTACAGCACAACATGGCGATTAAACATTGCTAATTTATTATAAATATTTCTTTGTTCCATGGATTACCTTGAGGTATATTATCGCGTCTGTGCCATAGCCCTCGCAACTGAGTAGTACTAAATCACCATGAAAATATCTGGCGTAGAGCCGAGACAAGGGCAGGCCATATCCATAACCAGCTAAGGGCACGGTATGAACATCTGATTTGCTCGGTTGGGGCGCGGTGCTGTACATGTATTTGAAGAGGTGATCCGTTTGAGAACGTGGAATTCCGCCACCTCTGTCGGACATCTGTAAGAAATTACCAATCCAATGTACCTTATGGTCAGTGCCAGATTTACGCTAATGTTTATTTTTATTCTTGCCCTCGTTGAGAAATTACCTTTACGCAAATGTCCTCCTTGCCTCTAACAACAGTAACGCAAACAGGGGGACAGTTTCCAGCCTGGTCGCCGTGATGCTCCATAACTGCTCGCATACTGTTTTTAAACAGTTCGAAGAGCATGTGATATAGATGACTTGGCACATAAACTATCCGGACCTCATTTCCTCTCTCTAGTTCTGAAATTCGAGAGAATGGACACAAGTTTTAAGAAAACTCTCACGTGCGTCGAATAACACGAATATTTGACAGTGCAGCTCATCAAATTACAATAATTTCATATGCTATATCCATAAGCGTAAGTCAACTTTCATATTTAAAACTTACCATTGTGTTGATTAACTATTAATTCAGGACTGGCTAGGTAATATTGGTCACATAAAAACCGGGCATTTTCATACGCATCACGAACAACTCCGATCACATCGCAAACAGGATCAATGCAACCCACGTGCCTGCTGCTCTGCCCGTTTAGCTGTCCACCGAACAACAATGCTATAAAACGAAAACAATGAAAGAGCGGAGTGGTAATAGGAGGAACAATTACTGCCCGTAAAGTGTTTGTTTTTCAGAATTAACAAGGGTACAGTAATTTCACCTTTGTGGGACGTGAAATGAGCAATGAGTATTAAAATATACAAAAACGGCAATTATACTTATAATTATGTTATAATGAAATATATCTTATATATACAGATAAGCAAATATTCAGTATAGATGTATACAGATAATGGAATTGTGACACGATAAGAAGAATTTAATTCGCGTATATCATCATGTTTCTTCGTCAATTTCTCGGTCATTTACTTACTGTGTTGATTAATGAGCATACGTATCGAAATGCGGGACATGTAAAATCTGTCCAAAAAGTACTGAATACTATTTTCAGTTTGATTATCAACGTCGTGTGAATCTTTAAGCTCTAGAACCCCTTGAGCCATTGTTTGTACTACGTCCATGTGCCTGTTCCTGATTTTTACAAGCGCTTGGCAGAACCTGAAAACCATTGATAAAGTTATACGATATGTCCATATATTTTACATTTGCGCAACATATACTTAGATAATATAATGTTTTACAGTGTGTATGTATATAGGATTAGTATGCATGCCATGCAGTGCATATTCACATGCAGCTGCAGCAGCAGTACTAAAGTTCTTCAACTCACTTATCTAGAGTGCTTTCGTTGATGTCAGCCTTTTCAAACTGTATAATTTCTTCGAACGACGTCGCGTACCAATTATTCACCAACCCGACGCTGGGCATTCGGAGTAGATGGTCGGGCAGTAAATGAATTTCTTTCATGATGTTTGCCAGTCGGACGGGTAGCTCCTTTCGGAGGAAGATGAAAGACTTTCTCTCGCAAGCACTCAGCCCTGTGAAAAATCAAGAAGAAACGGTAAAATCTCATTAGCCTATGAAATGTATCAGATACATCGTTGAGAATTTTTCATTGCCAGTTCTATCAATCGTACGAGAATGAGACGAGCAATATGTGTATGAAATAAATCTCTATGATGACGAAGAATGAACCTCATGGTCATTTATGTGGCGTATTGCTTCGCTTTGATGTATTCTGGAATTCCATTATATGTCGGCTGATAATCACAATTCCAAGGTGTATATGAGAGCACGACGAGTTATCAGAAAACAACTCTGTTTTCACGATACTAACCCCACTAGATTGTAATTTATTTGAAAAACAAGTCAACGCTTTGATAGTGTGGGAATGCCGTGACATTGAGCAGTCGTTGTAGATATAATTAAGCCGCGTGCAACGCAGCCACGTACATACTCGTATACTACGTTCTCCGTATCATTACTTTTTTGATACACACACGCGTAGATAAGTATGAGAAAAATTTGTCGACGTAAACAGTAATGAGGTCATAAATACTCGTTGCAGAATAACAAATAAGCGATAGGCGTATCGCTCAGGCAAAACTGAGAACCGGTCTTGCTTGACACCTTATCCGATCATTTGGAAATACTATCGGCCGGTAGTATCAACGATTGCGTCACGTATTTCTCACATCATGTATACTGGCTTCCCTGCAATAGCATTCTATATCACTCATTTGGTTATAATATGATAACGGAGTGCTTTGTCGTGTCTGAAAATCATTCTTTTCGCGTGAAAAAGTTCATGATTTATTGTTGGTAATAACAATTGGCTCATCGCAACGAAAACCTCGTACGTAAATCAAAAGATAATTATTTTGTATCGTTGGTCATGTGAATTTAAAATTGTAAATCAATCAAATTAAGAATATATTCATCCTCCTTGATATTAATTCGCGATTATATTAATCGTAGTTAAATAAAATAAGGTTTTCGTCGATGTAATTAATCGTATTGTATTATGTGTACACAAAAAAAATTGTGCCAATTCTGGTACTGTTCTGCATATGTGAAAATTTGAATAACCTTCTCAATTTTCAACCGATTTTCATATCAACTGGTATACAACCGTTTTTGAGATGCTCTACCCAAATATACCACCAGAATGATGAAATACAAAATGTCGACCTCAAAAAATGGCGTCATTAAATATAGTCATTTTTTAGTAACTTTGATGAAGGTTGAATTTGTGGCCTGAAAATGGTGTCATTATATACGTGCATTTTCGAAGAGTGCCGCAAAGTCGACTGTACGGGAATAGAATCAGCAACATAAAAAATCCCCAGATAGAAATTATTATGTATTTGTTTGTACCAGTTTTGAAAAGGCCAACCGACAGAGACTCAATCACACTGGGAAACGTATTGTTGATCTTTTTTTTCTGAGGCATGTTTTCATCCTTTCATTCTCACAATCAGGATACATATTACGTATATTATATATAAATACATGACACAAGTATGCATCTGACATCGGTATACTGTGACATAACGCGTGTTGTATGTACCCAAAGTTCGATCGTGATTCAACAGGCATTGAGCATCAAGTCTCGTTTCCTATCCCCATTTTTTTTCCTTGTGTAATGAATTCATGCCAGTCTAATTTTGAGTATTGCTATTGCCTCTAATTGTGAGACTGATGAATTTCTAACGACACGTTATCGCATACATCCAGATTCCATGCATAAGAAGAAAGACGGTGAATCGAGGCTGGGAAGCTGGGGAGTGCAGATGCATCCGGTCAAAATGATATTGTAGAGTGAGCGAGAGCGACCGTCAATTGTAACTCATTAGCTGTAGCAGCATGTGACTACCCGCAAGGCTTATACACCGTGAGTCAAATACAAATTTCGTAAATAGGACGAGCTTGGATGAGTAATAGGCAAGCCACATTGAAGTAACATCAATGTTGACATTGGCGTAACTAAACCTAAAGAGCATGTCCACGAATTCGTCCATGCGGTACTAGGGTGGTCCTTATTTGGGGTGTTTACGACCCCCCCTCCCCCAAATCAACTTCAAACAATTCAATAACAATTGGTACATATTTTCAGATTCTGACTTCAACTCTAAGATAGTCCGCTTTGTGATCGAAGCGTCTATCGTCTTTATTGCCTGAGATAGTAGTACTAATGTCCACTAAAACCTTCCAGTTACAGATTTTTTGGATTATTATTACTTTCACAATAAAATATATACCGGAAAAAAAAGTTTGTCCCACGTTATTTCTATAAGAAACTACGATCACAATATGGACTATCTTAGAGATGAGGTAAGAATCTGAAAAAATTGGGCAATTGTTTTTGAATTATTTGAAGTTGATTTGGGCGATGGGGTAGAAAAAACTCGTCAACAGCCTAGATAAGGACTACCCTAATTTGACACACTTGACCGCTCTGATTCTAATGCTAGTAATGCTGCAAATATTTAGTACTTATTAATGCTGTTGCGTCTGTTTTGACACATTACTTTTTTCAAATGCCAGCTGGTTCCATAAAAACAATTTCCGAAAATTATATTTAACCATGCGATACGCTGCTCATATCTCACGACAGAAACTTCACTGCAGCAACGTCAGTATGTATTATTAACGTTGCTTCAATGTGGTCCGGCCGATTAGTTACGGGGCTGCGTCTAAAGATCAATGAAGGTCCTTCTATATTCTTGGAATTTTCACTAACTCAACCTGTACATTATTGCAAGACTCCAATGTCCATGTGTGTTCACTATTTTACTTTTTAATTGTCTGCCTACGGCAGTGTACGGAAATACACCTACGGTTGACTCATGTCACATTTCACAGATATTCCTTCACGGAAAAAAATGTAATGTTCGAGTCAAATCTACATCAATTGTGAAAGCATATTGTACCTAAGCATATTGTAACGCTTGCATTGCTACATTGGTTTTATAATTCTTATTATCGGGCTTGTAAATCGGGCTACAATTACTGTAGATTTAACTGCAATAAAAGTGCTGCTCATGAATTCACCACAACAGGAGATGTGAAATCTAGAATATCTTTCTTTCGGTGTTACATTGAGATATAAGCAGCGCCGGATTTACCTATAGGCCCGAGAGCGGCATTTTCTGGGGGCGGCAAAAATGGGCGCTGGAAATTCAATTTTTTTGGTAAATCAAAATCATATGTAACTTGTAGAATGGATTTTTTGAAGTGAAACTTCGATAGTGGCGTTGGAGAATTTTGGATGGGAGTGAATTCATGAGTAGCCTTTTTAACCGCAACACTAGTATAGGGGGAAGTCCCCCAGTACCGGACACCTAAGGTTATTCTTTAATAAAATCGTCATTTAGTGGAAAAATAATTATTTTTATTTTTGTTATAATCTTTGGTGTATGTTTAACAATATAGGAACTTTTGGAATTAGTATATGACGTTAAACTAAGAATAAAATACAATTTTCAAAATGGAAAGGGGGGGGGGGGGGGGGGGCGACAAATAAGTTCGGGATTACAGGCGGCTCCAAGTTAAATCCGGCGCTGGATATAAGCATACCTTTACTATTCAAATATACATATATATTTTACAAATAGACCGGATACACACTTCCGCAAATTGGTCGGAAATTTATACTTATATTGAAACGCAGAAGCAGACAATATTCCTAATCCATCGTCAGCTGTACAGTTGTCGACTACGTGAATAACAAACAATACAGCCAGGCCGGAGGCTCTGTGATATGAAAAATTCCAAGTTATTTGGGGATTCTTAAAATATTGTCATGGTAATTGGTCCTGTCAGAAAAAAAAAAAAAAAATGCAGAACAAAGAAGATTTCAACAAGGCAGAAAATCATAAGATTTCCAACGCAAGCTCCGGGCTCACGCGCAGCCGTATGCTACTGTTAAGACTGTGGTAAACGGGGACACGTTTATAGGTGTAGGTATATATCTGAATAAGTGTAATTGTGCGCGTGATCTCGCGTCAATGCTGCAACGCTGCAAGCTGCAATAGCTATATCAACGCGAAAAAAAACGCCCCACTTACAATTGGGATGGAATCGAGTGTCCCTTGTCGAAAACACGCGATCTGCGTGCGCTCCCCATGATTGGTTCTTATTACCGTTATTATAGTCATACATATACGATACGGGCGGATCGACTTATTCTACGTTTCCTCTCTTCCCATCCTATTTTTAATTTTTTATTTTTGTTTTTCCCTTTCATCTAGGAAGGTCATCGACCGGCGATCCCCTTCACCTTTTCTTGACGACTTGCCGGGGTGACGTGCGTGAATGAGTGAGACCGAAAAAAAACACGCAAAGACGGTAGAAATAAAAAGGATAACGTGTTAGTTCCGGTGGCAGTTCCATTGTTATGCAACTATAATTTCCGTATATTTAGTGCACACTTTCAAAACTCATGCATATTATAAATGTTATGTAGCGTGATCTTAACATTTTGAAAATGAGGCGGTAAACATTTCGTAGCACGGTACAGTATCAGTTTACTATAATGGAAGAACTTCAAGTTTTGTTTACAGCTGTAATAGATCATTGAAGTGCTTAACACTTGAAGATTAATCAACTGTACACGCTACGTAGGCAAAACGTATCGTTGTACGTATGTACAACACACACAGTCCCTAATACGTTCATGTGATATCTGAATGTGATATCATGATTATGTCATCCTTGTTGTCATTTTGCTTGTCGTAAAATCTATATATAGTGTGTAATCTGCACAGGCAAGTGTTGGAAATGATCATCGTGCGATCGGAATTGTAAATTATATGTGAAAAGTGACGTGACGGCAACCATGTTGGTTTCATGCCAGCGTTTTAATTTGTCCATCGAACATTTAAAAATAAACTTTTTCGCCAACCTCATTCAAGTTCACAGCTGACCTCTACTATTATTATATTATATACTGTACGCCAAATACCAGTTGGATTCAGAGAATGTCTTTTTATTTTTGAAAATTCACTCGAATTTTTTTGCAATTGTGTTTTTTTTTTATCCCGGTTAAAGTAGACTTGGGTACGAGGAAGGTTGTTGTATAGGTATAATCTCGTGCAGATGCTTCTTCTTACAATTAGGTGTTTGTGACGTGCAAACGAACACGTAAGTCCCAGTAAGAAAAGCATTATCTGTCTGCAATGGTTAAGCGGATGCTGTCGACGGCTGACGTTACGATGGAATGCAATAATATTTAAGGATGTACTGGCTACACACTCTCAACCAAAAAATAAAAAAATTCAACATAAAGTTGAATACTTTATGATAAGATAAAGATCGGAAAAAGATCAACCGCAATAAAAATGATAAGAAAATTAAATTTGAATAATATTAATGCTCAAAAGTTACCAATAAACCGTTTAAACAAAACGTAGTTTAAAAAATTTTTAGGGAATGATCTTTTGTCATGTGTCACGAATTTTTAAAGAATTTTCTCATTATTTTGAAATTTACGTTTTAGAAAATTTTGTAAATGCTCTATTTATAAAACTATTCGTTCAACGGCTCGGAAACTGTTTATTGTTAATTGTAATGTACAGCGTTTTTACGAAAACGTATAAAAAGTGCACCGTTTTTCTTGCATTTTTCAAAATTTTAAACTTTCGAAACGGAAATTTGAAAATAATGAGAAAATTCTTTAAAAATCCATGTGTACAAAGAAAAATCAACGAATTCAGTTCACATGATCAAAAGAAAACATTCCGTGTAAATTTGTTATGGGCATTACTATTATTGAAATTTAATTTTCTTAACGTCTTCGATGTGGTTGTTTTTTTCAAACGTTAAAGTTATCATAAAGTATTCAATATTGTCGACATTGAAAACATCGTCCAACATAAAAGTGATGCAAAGTATATTAGTACGTATCTTATACGTGTACAATATGCGATATTCGTGATTGCAATGGGCAAGGAATGGCTACAAATAGCTGCTCTAACAAGGTCACGGTAGTGGAAACGACTAGCTGAGCGGGCAGCCGGCACAGGTATAAGGTAAACATACACATACCTATATTATTATGTAATACATACATTCATACATATATAGGTATAATGGACAGACTTGGTTAACGGTGGAAAAACCGTCAGCTATTTCCGCATTCATTTTCAGCTTTTACGAGTATAATTAATATAAAGTATTTTGCGTCTCGAGGAAATGAGTAGTATTCGTGCAGCGTTGACGACGTACTTTCGGCAATTCTGAATTACCAGGCGTGTTCTGGTTTTATTTTTCCTTGCCGATGCTCAGCACTTTCGTTCGTATAAATAGTAGGTACGTGTAAATTTCTCAGTTTAATTTGTGTGAAGTATTATTTATCGCTCTACGGAGAATGACTCGATATGTTATTGACGTTCAGCACACACGTATATTTTTCCTCGAAATCCCTTTCCCCCGCTAGGACAAATGACGTAAATAGATGCAAAATGTTAGTACATCACGTGTAAAACTTGAAGTGTTGCGTAATACTTAGAATGATTGCACGTATGCCTGATATACAAGTTATAACTTCTCAATTTATTTTCATTGAAACAAGGACCACCCTACTTATCTCATGCTTTTGTAAGTAAATGTAGGAATAATTAGAAAACCATTTGATTCGTGTTCACTGATAGTATTTTTTATTTTCATTACGAAATCACCCTTTTGTAGAACCTGATTTTATTTTTTATTTGGCCCAATAACGGACTGCATTAATTGTGCGTCGAACAATCAATCCACGGACGATTTCCTCGTGGAATCTGTTTACATCGTTTGCCGACGGGCAATCACTGATGATAATTTATGTATTTCGCAATTTACTATCCAAAACGCACATGCGTATATATTCTTATACGCGAGTGTATGCACGTACACCTACGGAAGTGCATTCTCGCTGATTCAAGGCCCCTGGTATCATCTGCTGCCATCAATTTGACATGCATAGGTGTGCGTGAAAACTTACATACGTATAATAAAATAGTGCAAGTCACGTTTCAATTCTGAGTTGCTTATACCGCATAACAACATAATGCGACAAAAATACTGTCATAGATGTAGTGGTAGCAATTCGTTTCTCCGTACGGTGTTTTTTTATGCGTCATTATTTTCCTCGTCATTTTTTTAATTATTTTAAAGCTGCCTGCCTTCAAAATTCCACTGATTGATCGTTCCCAATCGTATGATCTATCATTTGCAAAGATTGATCGATTCAGGCGAATTAACGATCGGTCGTAACTGATGATTTGAGATGCGAATTGTTATTAGTGCAGCCAAATCGATTGGTCCAAATTACAACCAACTCAATTTCTTGTATCTAAAATATGGAAGAAAAACTCAAGTTTCGAGATCGTATCCAACTAATTAATTAACTGTGTAAAGCAATTGTATTGTATAATTTGTGGGCTAAAAATTAGGAAGCACAAAATGTGCCGAGTTTTGTGAAGTGTTGGTACTTGGGCCTTGGCAATAGGTACGAATAAGCACAATATTTAGACCTAGATAAGCGTGGGGGTGTATAAATCTATGATACAGATACGTACGTATGCAGGTATGGTAGTTTACTGCACGCCTGCGCCGATATATCCATACGTACCTATCTGCATCCACAGTATTTTTAGTCGATTCGACGTATGGAATAGCAATACGTATAATCCAACAATTGTAGAACAACTCTCCAGAATATAAGTATGCACAACAATTTAATGTGATGATAGTATGATACGGGTAAATGATACGGGTATGAACGGATAAATTCTGAAGTCGCGGGCGCGAAGAAAGGCGAGCAAAATATAAGGTCGAGGTTTAAAAGAGACTCACCAAAATCGATGAACTGTTTTATCGAGAGCGGCGAGGGATTGAACTGGGAGTAAAAGTCCAACATTTTTGTGATATTTCCAAAACATTTCTGTGTGATTTTCATTTTGTTATATATATATGTATATATTTGTTTATCACTGCTTCACATTAAAATCAGTTTTTGAACAATTATTAACAAGGGCGTATTACTAGTACGCTTTTTCGACTTCACTCGTTGTGTCACACATCTGCCTTTGCGAAAGACTCGAGTTTCCCAAACAGTTGTTCCGGAACTGGACGGAGTTCGTTTTATGCACGTCCAGAGGTGTTTAAACGCAGCGTTGAGATTCGGAAGCAGAGTGCAGTTGCACTCCTAAACAACTAGCGACCGTCTTGTAAGTTGGTCGTGAGTTCGTCCTCGCAAGCTGACTAGATAAAGTCACCCCTAGCTCCAGGCGCTGACCTTCTGGGATATGTGGTGACATCTATCGATAAAGCTGAGCAAGATACTTCTTCACTTAGAAAGCCCAACATTTTTTGCGACCCCCTCCCCAGCGCCGAGCGTATTTGCAGCGCCCTCTGTCGCGCAACAGGCTTTTGGAATATACTTTTTCTCTCAGGCTTCTCTCTGTTCATATCGTTCATATTTGGCGGCGAGCCGGAAGAAGCGGCGCTGGAAGGGTAGCATAATGAGATGCATACGATACATGGAACAAGCGTGATCATGATGCACTAGCCAAAAGATCGATCTCCGCGCCATCTATAATTATGTTTCAAAACTACGGTGGATAGTCGCTTTTTTTACTACGTCTGTCAAACCTGGAGAGATTGTTCTTCCGATCAGTATCGTGTCTGTATGTATGCACAATACATGCATACCGTGCGGTTCGTGACGGTTGCAATGCATGAATTACGTATTTTTACGAATTTTAGATAATTCGGATCGTTGATATGTTCATGAAAAGAATCGGCCGACAATCGCAGTTTGGTAAATCCGTCTTTCTGCCGTGATATTGTATGCAATATTATTTTATTATTCGTCCAGTGGATCAACAATACGGTAGCTCTACGCTGTCTGCTGTTGAGTGACGTTTGACGATTCTGCCAGATCCCGTGATATGCACGGTGTAAAAGTTGAGAAAACGTAAATATCTGCTGTAGGGTAATTGAGTGAGAAAAAATATGATTTTGTAACGATCGTGGAGCGGAACGCGTTTGGTTGGCGGAAATTCATTTCGTTGGATGTAGCGACAAGGTGCCAAGGGGGTGGATTTGACTCTGGCGTAGAGCAGCGATTTCCGGGAGTGGCCAGTGGCTCGGCAAGGTACACATGTGGATCGCTGTTCGGCCAGTCCTTGTGAAAATATTTATTGTATACCGTGTTCCACATTTTCTGTGTGAAACGGGTTAGACCTAACGCGAGCCATGGCTGATCTCGACGACTTTTTCGCGAAAAAGGACAGGAAAAAGGCGAAGGGGAAAAAGTTCACGACGACAGAAGAGATCGCTAAAAAGCTGGAGGAAACGGGTAAAAAGGTTGAGAAACCGAAACCAAAGGAGAAACCGACTAACCAAGAGGGCGAGGAGATACAGCCTGTCGAGGTAATACCGATATTAATCAGCCAGCGTAATCCCGGGGGTTGTAGAATCAATCAATTTTACAAATCTCGAAATCTAGGCTAAGAGTATCTAGGCGGCCGCCATGTTAAATGGCATAAACGTCACTTGGGTAGCCGGGTGAATCGAATTAATCATTCTCTTCTCTCCGTTTATTACGAAATGATTTTGCTAACTTATTCCTCCGCCCCACTTTTCAAACAAGTCCAGAAATTGATCTATTTATTGGTGTAATTCATCCGAGAACCGAGATCAAGTTCTGTAAAAATTCACACCCCCCGCAAATATCTCGCGGTATTAAACTCCGCTAAATCATATGTCTCGGCAGCTGTTTCCTATCTGCCAAATTTATTTCGTGTCCCGATTCGATGTTGTTTTCCGTCTGCTCTGTCTTTTGACTACAGTAATATGCATTATCATTGATATACCGCCAAATCTTTATTATCGATAGGAAGAAGATGAGTGGAGGGATTTTGAGGAGGAGAAAAAGGATTATACAGGATTGAAAATTGGAAACTTAACAGTCAATGAGGCCCAAGAAGCAGAAACTGATGATGAACGAGGCGAAGGTGAAAATAATTCTGATGGAGAATCTGGGGAAGCTGGACCACGACATAGCGGACCTTGGAAACGACCTGAACAGCCGCCTCCGCAACCTGAACCCGAACCTGCACCTGTAGTTCCTCAGCCAGCTGTTGGAGGAAGTAGTTACAAAGCACCTCATCTGAGAAATGCACAGTCCATGTCTGCCAGCCCTAGGCAAAGGATGAGAAATACTGCCCCGGATATTCACAGCGAAGAATATTTTCCAACGTTGAGCGCCGCTCAGCAACAGAATAGCGAACCCACCGGTCCTTGGGGCAGACGGTAGGATAAACCTTCTATAGCACTTGAAACTTTTCCTCCTTGCTTTTTCACCTCTGATTTGCAATCAATTTCTCATTTCCAAGAAAAAACTGCCCTAATACAGTAATAATAACAATACAAATTTATAGTACGGTGTACTGAAATTCTCTTGTATGACAATGTTTTACTGAATTTAGGCGGCGGGATGAAGGATCTTTTGAAGAAGTTCGTAATCGAGGTGGAACTAGATCATACAGCGTTCAAGAAACACAGGCTCAAGCACCGAAACTCTCGTTGGGTAACAAGTATGGGGCACTGTCTCAAGATCAGAGCTGAAAGCGCCGTATCTTATTCACTCAAACGAAACGCAATCAATATGTCATTGCTTCGCTCTGTTTCAAGATTTAGCTCTGCTCTTAAATTAATCTTGAAAATTCCGGGTACTCAGTTTTTTCATACGTAAATTGAACTGTAAACATGGTATGTTATTTTCAAATTCGATTTACCTCTTAGTTGTTGGAGATATTAAAAATGTTTTCATTATGAAATTGGCTGCAAAACAAAGCGCTTCTGGTGTTTTGTTATTTGGCAAGAAATGCTTGTAATATGTAAAACAAGCCGCGATATCGATTGTAAAGTTTATAGTTATATCAAATTAAAAGAACCTTAATCTGTATACACACATACAGTCAATTCAAACCATAAAGTGATACCAATATATTTATTCACCATGAAAATAGAATGTGCACACGATACAGCGTTAAGAAACGTAGATAAAGATACTTTAAGTTTTGTAGGAAATCACTGGATTCGATGTTTTGATCCCTGATAATAGAAACTATGCGGTTCTAAAAAATGTATTTACACCACGAAATCTTATGTTGTACACTCTTCTAGCTCTCTCACTCCTTATGCCCTTACCTCGCTGTGTCTCTATTTGTACATCCCTCTCATTCTCCCACATTTTTCTGTCTATGTATCTCACTGAAATTACCAGCCAATTCGGATGTGCCGTCTATAGGTTTGAATAAAATTTCGGGAAGGAATATATCCCTACGTACTACTTTCCTTTAATAATGTGTGCTATAAGAATTATGTTGTTGAGTGGTTCAATTGTATCGTTGCGGTTGTGTAATTTTGTTGATAATAAATGAGGACTCACTGTTGAAAAGTTGAAACAGTGTAGATCACTTAAGAGAAAAATTAGGCAGAATACAGGTGAACGTAGGGCTGGGTTCAAAATAGTGCAAACGTGATGTGTGATGTAAAGATTTACCGTAAGTTACTACTTTAAATACATATTGAAATATGAGTTGATACGAAATGTTAAATATCTGAAATAAGAATCTGGATCCCCGTTTCTTGACACGTGTTTAATTATTTTCTTGAGATCATTTTTACTTTGTTTTTGATTGCTTTCTTCTCTTTTGTAGTAGTTACCATTATTTGATGTACCGGTCTGATTCAGTTTGTTTGCCACAAAATCAGATGACAATATTATTTCATGTGCTCTGCGGTTTAGAGTTCTGTGTAACTGATGTAGAATGAGTCATGAGGTATGGTAATTTACATTGTGCAGTAGTTCCTTTTAAAAAATTCACTGGGAAATATTCTGTCACTATTAAAGCACTGTTCGAGGCCTCACGTTATTTCAACTACGCAGACCTAAAGAATCGAACAATAGCGTTTTGAGAAATACATATGTGACATTTTTAACCCAACATTATGATGAATCTATAATAATCCTATGAGATGATTCCCATCTTTTGAGGTCTGTCAAGTTTGCTGACAACTATTGATGTTACATAGGCCTACATAAATCAAACTGTATGGCATAAAATCGAAATGAGGACTTGGGAACTTGAAAGCAAATCGTTAAGGATACGAGATTGTTGAAACAATCTACCTTGATATGAAAAAAAAGACTTGTGAAATAAATATAAGAATTCCGTGATGGTTTTGGATTTCTTCTGGTTGAACCTAATCTACTATGTGTAATGCTCTGTAAACCTTGAATAACAATATTGATTCGGATATGCAGATCCGATCTGCAAACTCGTACGCAAATGCAGATGCATAACCGCGTTCAAGTCCCACGTATACCATATGCAAACAGCGAAATCCTCAATCATCTGAAACTGTTTGGATTATCATTTGCATCGGTTTGAATATTGCTACCGACATCGCAGAATGTACGGCTAGGAAAATACACGGAATTTCTCCATTTTTTCGCTCTTTCCTCGTAATCCTAACTAATTGGACCACCAGAAACTCAGAAAACGCCGCAGAAAGAGCGTGGGATAAAAAGGAGAGAAATTACGAAGGAAAAAGCACCTGCTGAAAAATGTCGAAAACACAGGTTCTCGTTTTTCGGCTCTAACTTTTGATGCGTTGATCGCAGAGTATTGGGACTGCGCCTAATCGATTTCACTCGCAAAATTACGTCGGAATAGTGCATGGAAGAATTTATTCCAGCACTTTTCAAAATCGCGAAAATTTTCGCCAAAAATGCATAGGGGTTAGCCTTACTTTTTCTTCATTTTTGGGGCCGAAAATTTATGGTCTCAGATTCGATTTAAATGACCCTCCCCCGACTAATTGGACCACCAGGAACTCAGAAAACGCAGCGAAAAGAGCGTGGGATCAACAGGAGAGAAATTACGAAGGAAAAAGCACCTGCTGAAAAATGTAGAAAACACAGGGTCTCGTTTTTCGGCTCTAACTTTTGATGCGTTGATCGCAGCGTATTGGGACTGCGCCCAATCGATTTCTCTCGCAAAATTACGTCGGAATAGTGCATGAGAGAATTTATTCCAGCACTTTTCAAAATTGCGAAAATTTTCGCCAAAAATGCAAAGGGGTTAGCCTTACTTTTTCTTCATTTTTGGGGCCGAAAATTTATGGTCTCAGATTCGATCTAAATGACCCTCCCCCGACTAATTGGACCACCAGGAACTCAGAAAACGCAGCGAAAAGAGCGTGGGATCAACAGGAGAGAAATTACGAAGGAAAGAGCACCCGCTGAAAAATGTCGAAAACACAGGGTCTCGTTTTTCGGCTCTAACTTTTGATGCGTTGATCGCAGCGTATTGGGACTGCGCCCAATCGATTTCTCTCGCAAAATTACGTCGGAATAGTGCATGAGAGAATTTATTCCAGCACTTTTCAAAATCGCGAAAATTTTCGCCAAAAATGCAAAGGGGTTAGCCTTACTTTTTCTTCATTTTTGGGGCCGAAAATTTATGGTCTCAGATTCGATTTAAATGACCCTCCCCCGACTAATTGGACCACCAGGAACTCAGAAAACGCAGCGAAAAGAGCGTGGGATCAACAGGAGAGAAATTACGAAGGAAAAAGCACCTGCTGAAAAATGTAGAAAACACAGGTTCTCGTTTTTCGGCTCTAACTTCTGATGCGTTGATCGCAGCGTATTGGGACTGCGCCCAATCGATTTCTCTCGCAAAATTACGTCGGAATAGTGCATGAGAGAATTTATTCCAGCACTTTTCAAAATCGCGAAAATTTTCGCCAAAAATGCAAAGGGGTTAGCCTTACTTTTTCTTCATTTTTGGGGCCGAAAATTTATGGTCTCGAATTCGATTTAAATGACCCTCCCCCGACTAATTGGACCACCAGGAACTCAGAAAACGCAGCGAAAAGAGCGTGGGATCAACAGGAGAGAAATTACGAAGGAAAAAGCACCTGCTGAAAAATGTCGAAAATTCGGGTTTTCGTTTTTTGGCTGTAACTTTCGATGCGTTGATCGCAGCGTATTGGGACTGCGCCCAATCGATTTCTCTCGCAAAATTACGTCGGAATAGTGCATGAGAGAATTTATTCCAGCACTTTTCAAGACCGCGAAAATTTTCGCCAAAAATGCAAAGGGGTTAGCCTTACTTTTTCTTCATTTTTGGGGCCGAAAATTTATGGTCTCGAATTCGATTTAAATGACCCTCCCCCGACTAATTGGACCACCAGGAACTCAGAAAACGCAGCGAAAAGAGCGTGGGATCAACAGGAGAGAAATTACGAAGGAAGAAGCACCTGCTGAAAAATGTCAAAAATTCAGGTTTTCGTTTTTTGGCTGTAACTTTCGATGCGTTGATCGCAGCGTATTGGGACTGCGCCCAATCGATTTCTCTTGCAAAATTACGTCAAAATAGTGCATGAGAGAATTTATGCCAGCACTTTTCAAAATCGCAAAAATTTTCGCCAAAAATGCAAAGGGGTTAGCCTTACTTTTTCTTCATTTTTTGACCTCAAAATTTTTCGTCTCCGAATTGATTCGTATGACTCTTTCCCGACCAATTGGACCCCAAGGAACTCAGAAAACGCAGCAAAAGGAGCGTGGGATCAACGAGAGAGAAGATACGAGGAAAAAAGCACCTGCTGAAAAATGTCGAAAACTCAGGTTCGAGTTTTTCGGCTCTAACTTTTGATGCGTTGATCGCAGCGTATTGGGACTGCGCCCAATCGATTTCTCTCGCAAAATTACGTCGGAATAGTGCATGAGAGAATTTATTCCAGCACTTTTAAAAATCGCGAAAATTTTCGCCAAAAATGCAAAGGGGTTAGCCTTACTTTTTCTTCATTTTTGGGGCCGAAAATTTATGGTCTCAGATTCGATCTAAATGACCCTCCCCCGACTAATTGGACCACCAGGAACTCAGAAAACGCAGCGAAAAGAGCGTGGGATCAACAGGAGAGAAATTACGAAGGAAAAAGCACCTGCTGAAAAATGTCGAAAACACAGGTTCTCGTTTTTCGGCTCTAACTTTTGATGCGTTGATCGCAGCGTATTGGGACTGCGCCCAATCGATTTCTCTTGCAAAATTACGTCAAAATAGTGCATGAGAGAATTTATGCCAGCACTTTTCAAAATCGCAAAAATTTTCGCCAAAAATGCAAAGGGGTTAGCCTTACTTTTTCTTCATTTTTGGGGCCGAAAATTTATGGTCTCAGACTCGATTTAAATGACCCTCCCCCGACTAATTGGACCACCAGGAACTCAGAAAACGCAGCGAAAAGAGCGTGGGATCAACAGGAGAGAAATTACGAAGGAAAAAGCACCTGCTGAAAAATGTAGAAAACACAGGTTCTCGTTTTTCGGCTCTAACTTCTGATGCGTTGATCGCAGCGTATTGGGACTGCGCCCAATCGATTTCTCTCGCAAAATTACGTCGGAATAGTGCATGAGAGAATTTATTCCAGCACTTTTCAAAATCGCGAAAATTTTCGCCAAAAATGCAAAGGGGTTAGCCTTACTTTTTCTTCATTTTTGGGGCCGAAAATTTATGGTCTCGAATTCGATTTAAATGACCCTCCCCCGACTAATTGGACCACCAGGAACTCAGAAAACGCAGCGAAAAGAGCGTGGGATCAACAGGAGAGAAATTACGAAGGAAAAAGCACCTGCTGAAAAATGTCGAAAATTCGGGTTTTCGTTTTTTGGCTGTAACTTTCGATGCGTTGATCGCAGCGTATTGGGACTGCGCCCAATCGATTTCTCTCGCAAAATTACGTCGGAATAGTGCATGAGAGAATTTATTCCAGCACTTTTCAAGACCGCGAAAATTTTCGCCAAAAATGCAAAGGGGTTAGCCTTACTTTTTCTTCATTTTTGGGGCCGAAAATTTATGGTCTCGAATTCGATTTAAATGACCCTCCCCCGACTAATTGGACCACCAGGAACTCAGAAAACGCAGCGAAAAGAGCGTGGGATCGACAGGAGAGAAATAACGAAGGAAAAAGCACCTGCTGAAAAATGTCAAAAATTCAGGTTTTCGTTTTTTGGCTGTAACTTTCGATGCGTTGATCGCAGCGTATTGGGACTGCGCCCAATCGATTTCTCTTGCAAAATTACGTCAAAATAGTGCATGAGAGAATTTATGCCAGCACTTTTCAAAATCGCAAAAATTTTCGCCAAAAATGCAAAGGGGTTAGCCTTACTTTTTCTTCATTTTTTGACCTCAAAATTTTTCGTCTCCGAATTGATTCGTATGACTCTTTCCCGACCAATTGGACCCCAAGGAACTCAGAAAACGCAGCAAAAGGAGCGTGGGATCAACGAGAGAGAAGATACGAGGAAAAAAGCACCTGCTGAAAAATGTCGAAAACTCAGGTTCGAGTTTTTCGGCTCTAACTTTTGATGCGTTGATCGCAGCGTATTGGGACTGCGCCCAATCGATTTCTCTCGCAAAATTACGTCGGAATAGTGCATGAGAGAATTTATTCCAGCACTTTTAAAAATCGCGAAAATTTTCGCCAAAAATGCAAAGGGGTTAGCCTTACTTTTTCTTCATTTTTGGGGCCGAAAATTTATGGTCTCAGATTCGATCTAAATGTCCCTCCCCCGACTAATTGGACCACCAGGAACTCAGAAAACGCAGCGAAAAGAGCGTGGGATCAACAGGAGAGAAATTACGAAGGAAAAAGCACCTGCTGAAAAATGTCGAAAACACAGGTTCTCGTTTTTCGGCTCTAACTTTTGATGCGTTGATCGCAGCGTATTGGGACTGCGCCCAATCGATTTCTCTTGCAAAATTACGTCAAAATAGTGCATGAGAGAATTTATGCCAGCACTTTTCAAAATCGCAAAAATTTTCGCCAAAAATGCAAAGGGGTTAGCCTTACTTTTTCTTCATTTTTGGGGCCGAAAATTTATGGTCTCAGACTCGATTTAAATGACCCTCCCCCGACTAATTGGACCACCAGGAACTCAGAAAACGCAGCGAAAAGAGCGTGGGATCAACAGGAGAGAAATTACGAAGGAAAAAGCACCTGCTGAAAAATGTCGAAAACACAGGTTCTCGTTTTTCGGCTCTAACTTTTGATGCGTTGATCGCAGCGTATTGGGACTGCGCCCAATCGATTTCTCTCGCAAAATTACGTCGGAATAGTGCATGAGAGAATTTATTCCAGCACTTTTCAAAATCGCGAAAATTTTCGCCAAAAATGCAAAGGGGTTAGCCTTACTTTTTCTTCATTTTTGGGGCCGAAAATTTATGGTCTCAGACTCGATTTAAATGACCCTCCCCCGACTAATTGGACCACCAGGAACTCAGAAAACGCAGCGAAAAGAGCGTGGGATCAACAGGAGAGAAATTACGAAGGAAAAGGCACCTGCTGAAAAATGTCAAAAACACAGGTTCTCGTTTTTCGGCTCTAACTTTTGATGCGTTGATCGCAGCGTATTGAGACTGCGCCCAATCGATTTCTCTCGCAAAATCACGTCGGAATAGTGCATGAGAGAATTTATTCCAGCACTTTTCAAAATCGCGAAAATTTTCGCCAAAAATGCAAAGGGGTTAGCCTTACTTTTTCTTCATTTTTGGGGCCGAAAATTTATGGTCTCGGATTCGATTTAAAAGACCCTCCCCCGACTAATTGGACCACCAGGAACTCAGAAAACGCAGCGAAAAGAGCGTGGGATCAACAGGAGAGAAATTACGAAGGAAAAAGCACCTGCTGAAAAATGTCGAAAACACAGGTTCTCGTTTTTCGGCTCTAACTTTTGATGCGTTGATCGCAGCGTATTGGGACTGCGCCCAATCGATTTCTCTCGCAAAATTACGTCGGAATAGTGCATGAGAGAATTTATTCCAGCACTTTTAAAAATCGCGAAAATTTTCGCCAAAAATGCAAAGGGGTTAGCCTTACTTTTTCTTCATTTTTGGGGCCGAAAATTTATGGTCTCAGACTCGATTTAAATGACCCTCCCCCGACTAATTGGACCACCAGGAACTCAGAAAACGCAGCGAAAAGAGCGTGGGATCAACAGGAGAGAAATTACGAAGGAAAAAGCACCTGCTGAAAAATGTCGAAAACACAGGTTCTCGTTTTTCGGCTCTAACTTTTGATGCGTTGATCGCAGCGTATTGGGACTGCGCCCAATCGATTTCTCTCGCAAAATTACGTCGGAATAGTGCATGAGAGAATTTATTCCAGCACTTTTAAAAATCGCGAAAATTTTCGCCAAAAATGCAAAGGGGTTAGCCTTACTTTTTCTTCATTTTTGGGGCCGAAAATTTATGGTCTCAGACTCGATTTAAATGACCCTCCCCCGACTAATTGGACCACCAGGAACTCAGAAAACGCAGCGAAAAGAGCGTGGGATCAACAGGAGAGAAATTACGAAGGAAAAAGCACCTGCTGAAAAATGTCGAAAATTCAGGTTTTCGTTTTTTGGCTGTAACTTTCGATGCGTTGATCGCAGCGTATTGGGACTGCGCCCAATCGATTTCTCTCGCAAAATTACGTCGGAATAGTGCATGAGAGAATTTATTCCAGCACTTTTCAAAATTGCGAAAATTTGCGCCAAAAATGCAAAGGGGTTAGCCTTACTTTTTCTTCATTTTTGGGGCCGAAAATTTATGGTCTCAGATTCGATTTAAATGACCCTCCCCCGACTAATTGGACCACCAGGAACTCAGAAAACGCAGCGAAAAGAGCGTGGGATCAACAGGAGAGAAATTACGAAGGAAAAAGCACCCGCTGAAAAATGTCGAAAACACAGGTTCTCGTTTTTCGGCTCTAACATTTGATGCGTTGATCGCAGCGTATTGGGACTGCGCCCAATCGATTTCTCTCGCAAAATTACGTCGGAATAGTGCATGAGAGAATTTATTTCAGCACTTTTCAAAATCGCGAAAATTTCCGCCAAAAATGCAAAGGGGTTAGCCTTACTTTTTCTTCATTTTTGGGGCCGAAAATTTATGGTCTCAGATTCGATTTAAATGACCCTCCCCCGACTAATTGGACCACCAGGAACTCAGAAAACGCAGCGAAAAGAGCGTGGGATCAACAGGAGAGAAATTACGAAGGAAAAAGCACCTGCTGAAAAATGTCGAAAACACAGGTTCTCGTTTTTCGGCTCCAACTTTTGATGCGTTGATCGCAGCGTATTGAGACTGCGCCCAATCGATTTCTCTCGCAAAATCACGTCGGAATAGTGCATGAGAGAATTTAATCCAGCACTTTTCAAAATCGCGAAAATTTTCGCCAAAAATGCAAAAGGGTTAGCCTTACTTTTTCTTCATTTTTGGGGCCGAAAATTTATGGTCTCCGATTCGATTTAAAAGACCCTCCCCCGACTAATTGGACCACCAGGAACTCAGAAAACGCAGCAAAAAGAGCGTGGGATCAACAGGAGAGAAATTACGAAGGAAAAAGCACCTGCTGAAAAATGTCGAAAACACAGGTTCTCGTTTTTCGGCTCTAACTTTTGATGCGTTGATCGCAGCGTATTGGGACTGCGCCCAATCGATTTCTCTCGCAAAATTACGTCGGAATAGTGCATGAGAGAATTTATTCCAGCACTTTTCAAAATCGCGAAAATTTTCGCCAAAAATGCAAAGGGGTTAGCCTTACTTTTTCTTCATTTTTGGGGCCGAAAATTTATGGTCTCAGACTCGATTTAAATGACCCTCCCCCGACTAATTGGACCACCAGGAACTCAGAAAACGCAGCGAAAAGAGCGTGGGATCAACAGGAGAGAAATTACGAAGGAAAAAGCACCTGCTGAAAAATGTCGAAAACACAGGGTCTTGTTTTTCGGCTCTAACTTTTGATGCGTTGATCGCAGCGTATTGGGACTGCGCCCAATCGATTTCTCTCGCAAAATTACGTCGGAATAGTGCATGAGAGAATTTATTTCAGCACTTTTCAAAATCGCGAAAATTTCCGCCAAAAATGCAAAGGGGTTAGCCTTACTTTTTCTTCATTTTTGGGGCCGAAAATTTATGGTCTCAGATTCGATTTAAATGACCCTTCCCCGACAAATTGGACCACCAGGAACTCAGAAAACGCAGCGAAAAGAGCGTGGGATCAACAGGAGAGAAATTACGATGGAAAAAGCACCTGCTGAAAAATGTCGAAAACACAGGTTCTCGTTTTTCGGCTCTAACTTTTGATGCGTTGATCGCAGCGTAATGGGACTGCGCCCAATCGATTTCTCTCGCAAAATTACGTCGGAATAGTGCATGAGAGAATTTATTCCAGCACTTTTCAAAATCGCGAAAATTTTCGCCAAAAATGCAGAGGGGTTAGCCTTACTTTTTCTTCATTTTTGGGGCCGAAAATTTATGGTCTCAGATTCGATTTAAATGACCCTCCCCCGACTAATTGGACCACCAGGAACTCAGAAAACGCAGCGAAAAGAGCGTGGGATCAACAGGAGAGAAATTACGAAGGAAAAAGCACCTGCTGAAAAATGTAGAAAACACAGGGTCTCGTTTTTCGGCTCCAACTTTTGATGCGTTGATCGCAGCGTATTGGGACTGCGCCCAATCGATTTCTCTCGCAAAATTACGTCGGAATAGTGCATGAGAGAATTTATTTCAGCACTTTTCAAAATCGCGAAAATTTCCGCCAAAAATGCAAAGGGGTTAGCCTTACTTTTTCTTCATTTCTGGGGCCGAAAATTCATGGTCTCAGATTCGATTTAAATGACCCTTCCCCGACTAATTGGACCACCAGGAACTCAGAAAACGCAGCGAAAAGAGCGTGGGATCAACAGGAGAGAAATTACGAAGGAAAAAGCACCTGCTGAAAAATGTCGAAAACACAGGTTCTCGTTTTTTGGCTGTAACTTTCGATGCGTTGATCGCAGCGTATTGGGACTGCGCCCAATCGATTTCTCTCGCAAAATTACGTCGGAATAGTGCATGAGAGAATTTATTCCAGCACTTTTCAAAATTGCGAAAATTTGCGCCAAAAATGCAAAGGGGTTAGCCTTACTTTTTCTTCATTTTTGGGGCCGAAAATTTATGGTCTCAGATTCGATTTAAATGACCCTCCCCCGACTAATTGGACCACCAGGAACTCAGAAAACGCAGCGAAAAGAGCGTGGGATCAACAGGAGAGAAATTACGAAGGAAAAAGCACCTGCTGAAAAATGTCGAAAACACAGGTTCTCGTTTTTCGGCTCTAACTTTTGATGCGTTGATCGCAGCGTATTGAGACTGCGCCCAATCGATTTCTCTCGCAAAATCACGTCGGAATAGTGCATGAGAGAATTTAATCCAGCACTTTTCAAAATCGCGAAAATTTTCGCCAAAAATGCAAAAGGGTTAGCCTTACTTTTTCTTCATTTTTGGGGCCGAAAATTTATGGTCTCCGATTCGATTTAAAAGACCCTCCCCCGACTAATTGGACCACCAGGAACTCAGAAAACTCAGCGAAAAGAGCGTGGGATCAACAGGAGAGAAATTACGAAGGAAAAAGCACCTGCTGAAAAATGTCGAAAACACAGGTTCTCGTTTTTCGGCTCTAACTTTTGATGCGTTGATCGCAGCGTATTGGGACTGCGCCCAATCGATTTCTCTCGCATAATTACGTCGGAATAGTGCATGAGAGAATTTATTCCAGCACTTTTCAAAATCGCGAAAATTTTCGCCAAAAATGCAAAGGGGTTAGCCTTACTTTTTCTTCATTTTTGGGGCCGAAAATTTATGGTCTCAGACTCGATTTAAATGACCCTCCCCCGACTAATTGGACCACCAGGAACTCAGAAAACGCAGCGAAAAGAGCGTGGGATCAACAGGAGAGAAATTACGAAGGAAAAAGCACCTGCTGAAAAATGTAGAAAACACAGGGTCTCGTTTTTCGGCTCTAACTTTTGATGCGTTGATCGCAGCGTATTGGGACTGCGCCCAATCGATTTCTCTCGCAAAATCACGTCGGAATAGTGCATGAGAGAATTTATTCCAGCACTTTTCAAAATCGCGAAAATTTTCGCCAAAAATGCAAAGGGGTTAGCCTTACTTTTTCTTCATTTTTGGGGCCGAAAATTTATGGTCTCGGATTCGATTTAAAAGACCCTCCCCCGACTAATTGGACCACCAGGAACTCAGAAAACGCAGCGAAAAGAGCGTGGGATCAACAGGAGAGAAATTACGAAGGAAAAAGCACCTGCTGAAAAATGTCGAAAACACAGGTTCTCGTTTTTCGGCTCTAACTTTTGATGCGTTGATCGCAGCGTATTGGGACTGCGCCCAATCGATTTCTCTTGCAAAATTACGTCAAAATAGTGCATGAGAGAATTTATTCCAGCACTTTTCAAAATCGCGAAAATTTTCGCCAAAAATGCAAAGGGGTTAGCCTTACTTTTTCTTCATTTTTGGGGCCGAAAATTTATGGTCTCAGATTCGATTTAAATGACCCTCCCCCGACTAATTGGACCACCAGGAACTCAGAAAACGCAGCGAAAAGAGCGTGGGATCAACAGGAGAGAAATTACGAAGGAAAAAGCACCCGCTGAAAAATGTCGAAAACACAGGTTCTCGTTTTTCGGCTCTAACATTTGATGCGTTGATCGCAGCGTATTGGGACTGCGCCCAATCGATTTCTCTCGCAAAATTACGTCGGAATAGTGCATGAGAGAATTTATTTCAGCACTTTTCAAAATCGCGAAAATTTCCGCCAAAAATGCAAAGGGGTTAGCCTTACTTTTTCTTCATTTTTGGGGCCGAAAATTTATGGTCTCAGATTCGATTTAAATGACCCTCCCCCGACTAATTGGACCACCAGGAACTCAGAAAACGCAGCGAAAAGAGCGTGGGATCAACAGGAGAGAAATTACGAAGGAAAAAGCACCTGCTGAAAAATGTCGAAAACACAGGTTCTCGTTTTTCGGCTCTAACTTTTGATGCGTTGATCGCAGCGTATTGAGACTGCGCCCAATCGATTTCTCTCGCAAAATCACGTCGGAATAGTGCATGAGAGAATTTAATCCAGCACTTTTCAAAATCGCGAAAATTTTCGCCAAAAATGCATAGGGGTTAGCCTTACTTTTTCTTCATTTTTGGGGCCGAAAATTTATGGTCTCCGATTCGATTTAAAAGACCCTCCCCCGACTAATTGGACCACCAGGAACTCAGAAAACGCAGCGAAAAGAGCGTGGGATCAACAGGAGAGAAATAACGAAGGAAAAAGCACCTGCTGAAAAATGTCGAAAACACAGGTTCTCGTTTTTCGGCTCTAACTTTTGATGCGTTGATCGCAGCGTATTGGGACTGCGCCCAATCGATTTCTCTCGCAAAATTACGTCGGAATAGTGCATGAGAGAATTTATTCCAGCACTTTTCAAAATCGCGAAAATTTTCGCCAAAAATGCAAAGGGGTTAGCCTTACTTTTTCTTCATTTTTGGGGCCGAAAATTTATGGTCTCAGACTCGATTTAAATGACCCTCCCCCGACTAATTGGACCACCAGGAACTCAGAAAACGCAGCGAAAAGAGCGTGGGATCAACAGGAGAGAAATTACGAAGGAAAAAGCACCTGCTGAAAAATGTAGAAAACACAGGGTCTCGTTTTTCGGCTCCAACTTTTGATGCGTTGATCGCAGCGTATTGGGACTGCGCCCAATCGATTTCTCTCGCAAAATTACGTCGGAATAGTGCATGAGAGAATTTAATCCAGCACTTTTCAAAATCGCGAAAATTTTCGCCAAAAATGCATAGTAGCCTTACTTTTTCTTCATTTTTGGGGCCGAAAATTTATGATCTCCGATTCGATTTAAAAGACCCTCCCCCGACTAATTGGACCACCAGGAACTCAGAAAACGCAGCGAAAAGAGCGTGGGATCAACAGGAGAGAAATTACGAAGGAAAAAGCACCTGCTGAAAAATGTCGAAAACACAGGTTCTCGTTTTTCGGCTCTAACTTTTGATGCGTTGATCGCAGCGTATTGGGACTGCGCCCAATCGATTTCTCTCGCAAAATTACGTCGGAATAGTGCATGAGAGAATTTATTTCAGCACTTTTCAAAATCGCGAAAATTTCCGCCAAAAATGCAAAGGGGTTAGCCTTACTTTTTCTTCATTTTTGGGGCCGAAAATTTATGGTCTCAGATTCGATTTAAATGACCCTCCCCCGACTAATTGGACCACCAGGAACTCAGAAAACGCAGCGAAAAGAGCGTGGGATCAACAGGAGAGAAATTACGAAGGAAAAAGCACCTGCTGAAAAATGTCGAAAACACAGGTTCTCGTTTTTCGGCTCTAACTTTTGATGCGTTGATCGCAGCGTATTGAGACTGCGCCCAATCGATTTCTCTCGCAAAATCACGTCGGAATAGTGCATGAGAGAATTTAATCCAGCACTTTTCAAAATCGCGAAAATTTTCGCCAAAAATGCATAGGGGTTAGCCTTACTTTTTCTTCATTTTTGGGGCCGAAAATTTATGGTCTCCGATTCGATTTAAAAGACCCTCCCCCGACTAATTGGACCACCAGGAACTCAGAAAACGCAGCGAAAAGAGCGTGGGATCAACAGGAGAGAAATAACGAAGGAAAAAGCACCTGCTGAAAAATGTCGAAAACACAGGTTCTCGTTTTTCGGCTCTAACTTTTGATGCGTTGATCGCAGCGTATTGGGACTGCGCCCAATCGATTTCTCTCGCAAAATTACGTCGGAATAGTGCATGAGAGAATTTATTCCAGCACTTTTCAAAATCGCGAAAATTTTCGCCAAAAATGCAAAGGGGTTAGCCTTACTTTTTCTTCATTTTTGGGGCCGAAAATTTATGGTCTCAGACTCGATTTAAATGACCCTCCCCCGACTAATTGGACCACCAGGAACTCAGAAAACGCAGCGAAAAGAGCGTGGGATCAACAGGAGAGAAATTACGAAGGAAAAAGCACCTGCTGAAAAATGTAGAAAACACAGGGTCTCGTTTTTCGGCTCCAACTTTTGATGCGTTGATCGCAGCGTATTGGGACTGCGCCCAATCGATTTCTCTCGCAAAATTACGTCGGAATAGTGCATGAGAGAATTTATTTCAGCACTTTTCAAAATCGCGAAAATTTCCGCCAAAAATGCAAAGGGGTTAGCCTTACTTTTTCTTCATTTTTGGGGCCGAAAATTTATGGTCTCAGATTCGATTTAAATGACCCTTCCCCGACTAATTGGACCACCAGGAACTCAGAAAACGCAGCGAAAAGAGCGTGGGATCAACAGGAGAGAAATTACGAAGGAAAAAGCACCTGCTGAAAAATGTCGAAAACACAGGTTCTCGTTTTTCGGCTCTAACTTTTGATGCGTTGATCGCAGCGTAATGGGACTGCGCCCAATCGATTTCTCTCGCAAAATTACGTCGGAATAGTGCATGAGAGAATTTATTTCAGCACTTTTCAAAATCGCGAAAATTTTCGCCAAAAATGCAAAGGGGTTAGCCTTACTTTTTCTTCATTTTTGGGGCCGAAAATTTATGGTCTCAGATTCGACTTAAATGACCCTCCCCCGACTAATTGGACCACCAGGAACTCAGAAAACGCAGCGAAAAGAGCGTGGGATCAACAGGAGAGAAATTACGAAGGAAAAAGCACCTGCTGAAAAATGTCGAAAACACAGGTTCTCGTTTTTCGGCTCTAACTTTTGATGCGTTGATCGCAGCGTATTGGGACTGCGCCCAATCGATTTCTCTCGCAAAATTACGTCGGAATAGTGCATGAGAGAATTTATTCCAGCACTTTTCAAAATCGCGAAAATTTTCGCCAAAAATGCAAAGGGGTTAGCCTTACTTTTTCTTCATTTTTGGGGCCGAAAATTTATGGTCTCAGACTCGATTTAAATGACCCTCCCCCGACTAATTGGACCACCAGGAACTCAGAAAACGCAGCGAAAAGAGCGTGGGATCAACAGGAGAGAAATTACGAAGGAAAAAGCACCTGCTGAAAAATGTCGAAAACACAGGGTCTTGTTTTTCGGCTCTAACTTTTGATGCGTTGATCGCAGCGTATTGGGACTGCGCCCAATCGATTTCTCTCGCAAAATTACGTCGGAATAGTGCATGAGAGAATTTATTTCAGCACTTTTCAAAATCGCGAAAATTTCCGCCAAAAATGCAAAGGGGTTAGCCTTACTTTTTCTTCATTTTTGGGGCCGAAAATTTATGGTCTCAGATTCGATTTAAATGACCCTCCCCCGACAAATTGGACCACCAGGAACTCAGAAAACGCAGCGAAAAGAGCGTGGGATCAACAGGAGAGAAATTACGAAGGAAAAAGCACCCGCTGAAAAATGTCGAAAACACAGGTTCTCGTTTTTCGGCTCTAACATTTGATGCGTTGATCGCAGCGTATTGGGACTGCGCCCAATCTATTTCTCTCGCAAAATTACGTCGGAATAGTGCATGAGAGATTTTATTTCAGCACTCTTCAAAATCGCGAAAATTTCCGCCAAAAATGCAAAGGGGTTAGCCTCACTTTTTCTTCATTTTTGGGGCCGAAAATTTATGGTCTCAGATTCGATTTAAATGACCCTCCCCCGACTAATTGGACCACCAGGAACTCAGAAAACGCAGCGAAAAGAGCGTGGGATCAACAGGAGAGAAATCACGAAGGAAAAAGCACCTGCTGAAAAATGTCGAAAACACAGGTTCTCGTTTTTCGGCTCTAACTTTTGATGCGTTGATCGCAGCGTATTGGGACTGCGCCCGATCGATTTCTCTCGCAAAATTACGTCGGAATAGTGCATGAGAGAATTTATTCCAGCACTTTTCAAAATCGCGAAAATTTTCGCCAAAAATGCAAAGGGGTTAGCCTTACTTTTTCTTCATTTTTGGGGCCGAAAATTTATGGTCTCAGATTCGATTTAAATGACCCTCCCCCGACTAATTGGACCACCAGGAACTCAGAAAACGCAGCGAAAAGAGCGTGGGATCAACAGGAGAGAAATTACGATGGAAAAAGCACCTGCTGAAAAATGTCGAAAACACAGGTTCTCGTTTTTCGGCTCTAACTTTTGATGCGTTGATCGCAGCGTAATGGGACTGCGCCCAATCGATTTCTCTCGCAAAATTACGTCGGAATAGTGCATGAGAGAATTTATTCCAGCACTTTTCAAAATCGCGAAAATTTTCGCCAAAAATGCAAAGGGGTTAGCCTTACTTTTTCTTCATTTTTGGGGCCGAAAATTTATGGTCTCAGATTCGATTTAAATGACCCTCCCCCGACTAATTGGACCACCAGGAACTCAGAAAACGCAGCGAAAAGAGCGTAGGATCAACAGGAGAGAAATTACGAAGGAAAAAGCACCTGCTGAAAAATGTCGAAAACACAGGGTCTCGTTTTTCGGCTCCAACTTTTGATGCGTTGATCGCAGCGTATTGGGACTGCGCCCAATCGATTTCTCTCGCAAAATTACGTCGGAATAGTGCATGAGAGAATTTATTTCAGCACTTTTCAAAATCGCGAAAATTTCCGCCAAAAATGCAAAGGGGTTAGCCTTACTTTTACTTCATTTTTGGGGCCGAAAATTTATGGTCTCAGATTCGATTTAAATGACCCTTCCCCGACTAATTGGACCACCAGGAACTCAGAAAACGCAGCGAAAAGAGCGTGGGATCAACAGGAGAGAAATTACGAAGGAAAAAGCACCTGCTGAAAAATGTCGAAAACACAGGTTCTCGTTTTTCGGCTCTAACTTTTGATGCGTTGATCGCAGCGTAATGGGACTGCGCCCAATCGATTTCTCTCGCAAAATTACGTCGGAATAGTGCATGAGAGAATTTATTCCAGCACTTTTCAAAATCGCGAAAATTTTCGCCAAAAATGCAAAGGGGTTAGCCTTACTTTTTCTTCATTTTTGGGGCCGAAAATTTATGGTCTCAGATTCGATTTAAATGACCCTCCCCCGACTAATTGGACCACCAGGAACTCAGAAAACGCAGCGAAAAGAGCGTGGGATCAACAGGAGAGAAATTACGAAGGAAAAAGCACCTGCTGAAAAATGTCGAAAACACAGGTTCTCGTTTTTCGGCTCTAACTTTTGATGCGTTGATCGCAGCGTATTGGGACTGCGCCCAATCGATTTCTCTCGCAAAATTACGTCGGAATAGTGCATGAAAGAACGTATTGCCCCAGCATCGACACAGTGCATCAAAAAATAGCTCCCAGCACGTTTCGAATCTGTCAAATTCGTACCCAAAATCCAAAGCGGCCAGCACTACTTCTCTTCTCCGGCAAAAAATTTCCAATCCGATATTGATGTGTATGTATAATGCCAGACTAATAAATTCCATCGCATAGTGAAGTAGTCATCTGGAAACACGAGAAGACCAGCATTCGAGGAAATATGAAAAAAGTACGCATAAATCTAATTATAATTCATTTTATTCCAGGTTACATGAGATAGTGACAATTGTTCGTCATACGTCATACATGGTGTTTCGCAGTGGTGTGTCGCACCCATACGGATGCCAAAACTCAAGACATATATTTATATATTTATGAACTACGATAATTAATGTTTCATCTAGTATCGTCCATATTCTGCTTAAAATAATGTCATATATACTGTACAGCTATTATATATTACAATAAGATATCATACATAATGATCATATTTGTACATTTCTATTTGTCACTTTAATCCTATTCGTCAACTTATATTAAAGTACTACACACTGACATTCAACAGTTGTACCAGAATTAAGGTATATTGAATAAAGTATACTGGAGTGAGTCTGAAACTGTGTGGCTATGACTGATTCATTACCCACCTCAGTGAAAATTCTGCGCTGATTTCACGTATTCCAGACGTAATATTTGATCCATTGCTCGCGGCTCCTTCGACCTGTGCGCAATCGATTCCTTTGGCAAAATAACGCCGATCTAGTGCATCAAAGAATTAATTCTATCTTCGGCCAAAACCGTCCAAATTCCGGCTGAAAACATCTAAAGTCAGCCTCGCTTTTTTTTGCGATTACTGAATCCATAAATCTTGTCCTACAATCCATTGCGCGGATCCTCGCTAGACTAACATGAGAACCATGAGGAAGCCAAGAAATACAATCAGAATATCGTAGAATCAACATGTGAGAGAATACTAAGAAAAACGCGAGTAAAAAATAAATGTTCACTGTATAACACTTCCCTCACGTCATTGAACAAGAACATTCTGAACAAAAACTCTCCACTTCGGGATAGTCAGATTGTCATTTTGGCTCGAATTAACAAGTCTTGATTCATGTGCCAGGATTTTCCTGAATGTTTTCAGATTTTTAAATTGCGTTCGTCTTAACTGAGCGTCTTCGAGAAGCAGAACAACGGTACAACACAGCTCAAGCTAAATCAGAGAGGTCATGGGTCGAACCCAGGTCGACTTGGCCTGGAATGCACCATGTATAAGTATGCCCGTACTAACGGATATCTGGGACATCGTAGGATCCTTAGCCGTAAAAAATCAAAATTGCTCAGTTTCTGGGCTCCCATAATTGAAATCTTCAGTCATTCTCACAAGCTATACTGCGTGCACAATATACCCATTTCCGCGGTATGCGTTCCAGAACGGAAACGCGCGTGCGTAAACGCCGTACGAACGATCACCCTTTAGAAAAGTAGTACGTGCCAGAGCGAGGTCGGTGCGAAGCCATCACCTCGATATTTCACGTTCTTCCGAGGTAAGATAGCTAACATTGATCAACTCTAATAATCGTACTTAACGTATTAATATCAGCTAAACGAATTGTTGCCTGAACATGATATGTGAAGCCAGAGAAGTCATCTTCCAGCATATGTTGCCACATCATAACCTCAATGTTGAGGTTATAATTACGGGTGATCAGCACATTGTTCTTGTCATAACAGCGGTACTATTCGAATTTACATTCGCCTTATTCAATTGAAAGTTGTCAATGTCCGGTAGGGTTTTAATTCTTTCGTACGAGTTATACAAAGAGTTGCAATTTTTTATAATTCGCTCAGCATAGTTAGATAGTTATTTTCCGTGTCGTTAACTGTTCAAATATTGAAATTAAAATTGCAGGCTTATCTTAGCCCAATATTGAGCCAAGATGCCACCCAAAAAATCAATGGAAGAAACCGATCGGCTGACACGGATAGCCATAGTGAATTCCGACAAGTGTAAGCCCAAGCGTTGCCGGCAAGAATGCAAACGATCATGTCCTGTTGTGCGCATGGGAAAGCTTTGTATTGAAGTTACACCCAATAGCAAGATTGCGTCGATATCCGAAGAACTTTGCATCGGGTGCGGTATTTGTGTGAAGGTTAGATCAGGCTTTATTGTATTATCTTTATTCGCAGTTGGTCTTGTCAGAAAGCAGTAATTGTCAATCTGTTCTGGTTTTAGAAATGCCCATTTGAGGCTATTTCCATCATCAATTTACCGAGCAATCTCGAGAAAGAAACCACACATCGTTACTCCAAGAATTCTTTTAAGCTGCATAGACTTCCGATTCCACGCCCAGGTGAAGTCTTAGGATTAGTAGGTACTAACGGAATTGGAAAGTCAACCGCGCTGAAAATTCTGGCTGGAAAACAGAAGCCCAATCTCGGCCGTTTCACTGTAAATACATGTTCCTACCGAACTAGTTCCAGTGATATCCGACTAAGCCGGACTTACGATACACATTCTTCTAGGATCCACCAGACTGGACAGAAATCTTGAGCCATTTCAGGGGTAGCGAGCTTCAAAATTACTTTACAAAAATTTTGGAGGATGATTTAAAGGCGCTGATCAAGCCCCAATATGTTGATCAAATACCAAAAGCTGTCAAAGGCACAGTTCAACAATTGTTGGATAAGAAAGACGAGTGTAAAAATCAGATGGAGATCTGCCGGATGTTGGGTAATACGATTATGCTGCAATCGGTTGATTAATTTTAAATAAACTAGAAGTTACACCAAATTTTTTAACATTTTAATGGCTTAGACCATTTTTTGATAAATGATTCATTTCATATCTCACTTGAATTTAGATCTTACCCACATACGGGATCGAGGTATCGAAGCTTTATCTGGAGGTGAACTGCAACGATTTGCCTGTGCAATGGTGTGTATCCAAGATGGAGATATATTCATGTTTGACGAGCCATCTTCTTACTTAGACGTTAAACAACGCCTAAACGCTGCTGTCACCATACGCTCCCTCATACATCCCGACAAGTATGTTTCACATACATGCGTAATCTGAAAAATCAATAATTAGATTATTCATTGTGCAATAGTTTGTTGCTTACCTTCGCTGACTTACGTATTCGGTAGTCAATGTGATAATTCGTACAGGATTTCTTTTGAGTATGTTGCAAGGTCCCGGCATGTTTTCCTTCCAATTAAATTATCATCACCAAAGTTATTCATTATAATTTCTATTCTATTATATAACCTTATAGGTTTATAATCGTTGTGGAGCATGACTTGTCAGTTCTGGACTACTTGTCTGACTTCATCTGCTGCTTGTACGGAGTCCCTGGTGCTTACGGCGTTGTCACAATGCCATTCTCAGTACGGGAAGGAATTAACATTTTTTTGGACGGATTTGTGCCAACGGAAAACCTGCGCTTCCGGGAGGAATCGCTCGTGTTCAAAGTCGCGGAGAGCGCGACCGAAGAGGAAGTGAAACGAATGAATCACTACGAGTATCCGAAAATGACGAAAACCATGGGATCTTTTACTCTGGCGGTTGAAAAGGGCCAGTTCACAGACTCCGAGATATTAGTACTACTTGGGGAAAACGGAACTGGCAAAACCACTTTTATAAGAATGCTTGCTGGTAATTTGCCTGCCGACGAAGGCTCAGGTAAACCATAAGCCACAAAGAAACGCAGTGACAAAATTAGAAGATGATCAAATTGAAATGAATTTTGTACCATAAGTTGGGTTTTTATTACAGGAAATATCCCACTCTTGCACATCAGTTACAAACCGCAGAAAATCAGTCCCAAATCTCAAGGTATAGTGAGGCAGCTGCTTCATGAAAAAATTAGGGACGCGTACATACATCCTCAGTTTATCACTGACGTTATGAAACCATTGAAGATTGATGATATAATGGATCAGGAGGTCCAGAATTTATCTGGAGGAGAATTACAGCGAGTTGCTATGGCTCTGTGCCTGGGAAAACCTGCCGATGTTTACCTCATTGATGAACCATCAGCCTATCTCGATTCTGAACAGCGTTTAGTCGCTGCGAAAGTGATTAAAAGGCATGTTTACACCCATTACAACTAGATGGAAATTCGTCAAATGGTTTGAGGTGTTTCTGTTGGTGGTTAAGGGATATTAATATAATTTCAAAGTGGAACGAGATTTTTTTCAAGGCACTTAAATGTTGCATTGGAATTTCAGGTTCATTTTGCATGCCAAGAAAACTGGATTCGTGGTTGAACACGATTTCATAATGGCTACATATCTGGCAGACCGTGTCATTGTATTTTCTGGAACGCCATCCCTGAACACAACAGCCCACTGTCCTCAGTCCCTGCTGAACGGCATGAACCGATTTTTGGAACTCCTTGGCATCACGTTCAGGCGAGATCCCAACAACTTTAGGCCGCGAATTAATAAAAGTCAATCTGTGAAGGTACCCACATTCCATTGGTTTTCGACAACGAATTACCTGTACTCATATAGGTATTTCGATAGTGATTTCATTAATTTTTCTGCTCTTTGTTAGGATATGGAACAAAAGAGAGCGGGGCAATACTTCTTCCTGGAGGAATAAAGCTTGCGAATCATGCCCGTCGGAAGCAAGAACGCTACACTATATACTACACTTTAACCCGTAATTTGTATATCCCATAAAGTATTTTACGATTTGTATATGAGGTAATTGTTAAATGCTGATACACTCAAAGGGAAAATTAATTTCGTTCATTATTTTCACAATACTCTATATTTCGATTCAACGAACAGTGCATAAGTAACAATTGTAACAATTGCGCAAGGAAACACAGCTCACCGATTGCACCTAATTGATAACAAAACTCCAGCGTGTTTATCACTTCAAGTTGGAAATTCTTCAGCACAGCATTCATTTTATACATTTCAAGTTTTATAACATGGTGATGGATTCAAACATTATGATATGTATAATTTCAGGTCAAAAGAGCTGGCCAACATGAACAAATTACGGGAATAAATATATTGATTTGAATTTGTTCCATCTTGTATACGCGATGGTTCGATATCGACCAATAAACATGTATATGATGCGTCAGAGAACACTGTGCTGACCAATTATTTTTCCCATTATAAACTGAAGAGGTGCGCGTATATCATTGCGTTATTACTTACTGCTCATTACATACAAGGTTTAAAAGCTGTCCAAATAATTTTGAAAGTAATTTTTTCGATTTCTATATGCTATGTATTTTCTTATTCAATGCGTTCGTAAATCTACCTACTGGTGAGTAACGTGGACAAGTTTTATACATAAATTTATATGTATGTACATACATACGTCTGAGCATTAAGAGAATGGTACGTGGCCGCGTAACGCGATTCTAAAGTTCTGCTTTCAGTTCAGAATGCAATCTGTATGTGTATGATGTACTCTCTTTCGAATTCATTACGGTAAACTTACTTTTATTGTTGACAAAAGGGATTAAGATACCTTGACTTGCCTTTCTTTTGATACAAGTTGAAAACTTCAAAAAATGCTCGTCATACCACACCACAAAACGAACCAATAACGATGCGTGTATCAAGCAATGACGTTCCTGACTGCACATGCTATCAAGTAAATCCAATTTTATTTATTTTTTGTTTTTTAGATTGAGTTATAAATTCATTATTCATCCACACGATTAGATACATTTAACAGGCATATTTTTTAAACATACTCGTGCACTGTGTGCAATTCAGTATTCGACTATACCGTTTAACATGACTGTTTTGTCAGAAATGACTTCTGTCACTTGTGAATAATATGAATTCTTATCGTTTAATTATTTGGTACGCTTGCTACACTTCAATACTAAGTATCTGTCATACATCTTAAGCATAACAAACCTGCATAATACTGGTTCGGTAAGTCCCATTAATCGGCGCACAATATTTTGGCAATCTTGAAAGTGCATCAAATTACGCTCTCGCAGATTACTGCTGGTGATGCGTAAAATAAAACAAATTCTCTTACAATTAACTATCACGTTTATTCTACATTTTTAGTCTAAAAAAAAAAGTTATTCGATCTTCCGTATCAAATAATTTTCATTCGAGGATAAGTATTTTGTTGATCGTAAACGATCGTCTGACCCTCTTGTAAGGTTGACATGAATGAATAAGGCTTGTTCTCTTTACTCCTGCAACTTTCACGTCCCTTTAAACAACGAGATGTGAAACGTCCGCGGTATAGGCTGCGGGTGAAAGGCGAATATCTTCGGTGCGAGATAACGGACGTTGACGAATGTCACTGTTGCCCGGCCAAGCCCGACCTGGGCTACATGGTGCCCGACTTGTTCTTGCTATCGTATCAACTGCCAGACTCACGGTGGCAGGGTCGTTCACGCCATTACTTTGCAGCCTTCTCTGCGCTGCCATTGATGCCCGCAGTGTTTTGCGTTTCTAGAAGAAAAACTTGAACGATTCCATTTATTTTGCCTCAATGATTAACGCTGTTGTCAGTTATTTCTAAAGAGCCTGCCGCCCTAGCTAACACTTGCATTTCCAAAAGCTCCAAGTTTTTATAGGCGTCAATAAAATTATAAGCTACAGAAATTTGATCCGAATGCAGTCAGCCGTCACAGCGTCAATGTTCTGTTTACAAACTGTTAAACTAATCCAATACGAATAGGTATGTATGTTCAGATGGAAGTATGCAGAAAAATGAAGTCACATAATAATGCCGATGATGTATGTACAATGTGAACATGTGCTAATTACGAAACGTTTGTATATGATATTTGTGAATCACGCAGTGCCAGCTGTCGGTTATGACCTAATATTTAATCATACAACTGTAGGATAATAAGAAATCTTATTTGATTTCCAACTTCTTTTTTCGAATCAAATTCATTCACAATCAGTCTCAAGAGCAAATCGCGTCATGTGCCTATTTTGCAGTCATAATATCGGTGCTACGAAGAAAGCTTACGAATCGAATCTATTACTTGGATACCTCGACACCCTGGTTGCAAAGAAGAAAATTCAGGGAAAGACAATTTAACGGCAATGTTTTTCATTTCATTTTTAACTTCAATCGCAATTTTAATCGCATGCAATGAAAATCATGTGATATCTTACCTCAATAGCACCGCGCCATTTGTCAGCCGCGTGTCTAGCGAGTTCCAGTTTTTTTTGCTTTCGTATTTGATGCTTTTTGTAAACCATTTCAATCATGATTAAACCTATTCCACCAAGTATACCAGCTGCGACTAGTATAAACACCCCGGCCATATTTTTGAGGCCAAGAGTGTTTGGCGTTTTTTCAAATTGCTCACATTGCGGTACGTTTCCTTGCAGAATCCAATGAGTGTCCAATTTCTCCATGAATCCACCTAGGGGCAAAGCACGCGTCGCTTACACGTATTCACGATATTCACGCAGATGGATTTTTCATTTGTGTAGGTGTGCGTGAATTAAGACTTCTTTACAGTGCTTACTTTCGTGAAAATCCAGAATAGCCAAGGTCACTGCATCTGCCCACGGTGAACCTTTTTGCAATCCTATACCATACCCTGATCGTCCAAAGAGTTCACCAGCAGTAACTAATTCACAATCTTGTGCAGCCTCATATTCTAACCGAGAACTATCCCATATAAACGCCATCAATTTCCTGCAAGTCGTTGCTACTGTTGAACCATTTGGCGGTAAAGTTATTCGAAAAATATCATTATTCTTCATCAGAGGACAATGAAAAATCCTTCCGTACCCAATCTTTACATCCCGAATGGCATCTTCAGCAGTGTCGTAATTGTTGGCTTCCATCGTACGATACATGTTTGATAATTCTACTTGCCGTCGGAAGTACATGTCAACAGCCGAGCCCTTCACCGTGGCACATGTTAAATTCTCCATTGTATTTCGAAGCTGTGATCACATAATTAATTTCAATCAGATGGGTTGTGGTTAAAAAAAAAAAATTCTCTACGTTATAATTTAAACTCACCCGAGCATCGTTTATTCCGGTAAGCTTGGTCTTAGGTCTTTCCAAAACGAGAAACGCAGCCAAGTTGGCAGTATACGATGCTACTATTATCATCGCAAACCCAGCCCATACCATTCCCAATACTCGAGCTGAGAAACTTCGCGGTGTCCCTAAGTTTTCATTGTATTATTCTCAACATCAGTACGGAGTGATGAAGCGACGACGGATCACTGCGGCCGAATAAATATTGTAAAAACACTAGAGAGACACAATGCTCACCTTCTCCGATCCCGCTATTCAGCAAAACGCCCCAGGCGAACCAAATGGCGCTTGACAGATTGAGCGCATCTTCCTCGGTACCGTCAGTGTTGGCTAGCTTGAACCTCCCGAAAGGTGAGAACCGGTCGAGGAGGTACAGAACTAGTGCCACCACGTGCACCGACACCATCACCAGGATCCAAAGTGTATTACTGAAGGGTTGCAAAAATGACACCAAAGTCGAAGACCTGGACGGCTGGAAAGTATGAAATGTTCTGTTTTCGCAATAATAATGGTAAATGAAAGATAACGAAGTAGAAATATTTCCAGGTATCGCGCACGATATTTGTCGTACCTTTTTCTCAAGGATGGTGATGCCTTGGTATTTAAACGGTTTACTGAATTCTATAAATTCAGCACGTTCAGGATTTATTGTCAGCGGAGCGATGATCATGTCTGCCCGTTCATTTACTAGCTCACCTATCAATCCGCTCCATTCTTTCTTACTTCCGACTGAAAAAGAATGGAGCCTCGCTGAATGGAAACAGTTGTTATGTTATTTTTGTTTTTTCTGAGCACCAACGTAAAACATCGTAAATTACAGCATTATTAGACTACATACCAGAGTTATTTCTGGCCATGTAAGTTCCAAACTGGCCATCCGGGGATAGAGCTAAGCTGTAGGTGAAATTAATCGTCTTTGCCAATTCTTTCAGCAGATCCATACAGTAACCTTTGCAGCAAAGTACCTGGGTCGCTAGAAGTATAAAAATTGAATTCAATCGCCGTTGAAGACTATTAGAGTATGAATACGTCGAGAATGATAAAATTCTTAGGCACAAACAATTGTCATCTGAGCTGTTGAAGTGAGGACACGGTATTTCATCGGGGAGGCATGGCTTCTTATCAATGGCCTCACGAACGTATACGAATGGTTTTTCTTCTATCGTAAGCACCGTCAAATGTGTCGGGATCATGAATCCTTCCGGTTTGGTCCTCAATCGGCCTGGCCAAGTTATGTTGGCTTCTTCTACTCTCAACGTCATCTTCGTGGAATTCTATAAAACACGTCTGTTAATACAAGTGCGGCAAATTGAAAATGTTTAATTATGTATAATTGCGGATATCTAACATTACTGCCTGCCGAGTAAAAGTATTGTCCAACCGACACTTGTTGACCTCGCTCTTTGATATTTACGATATCATACTCGGCAAAAATACGGTCCCCATTATCGTCAAATGCAACTTTTCCCGTGGCACCGTTGTGCAGAACTTGACGACGAATGTATCTAAATTAAGATTAGTACATTAGATCCTAAATCGCATGGTGCGTACGCAGGTTTTCACTCAAGCACAGTCATTGTTACTGTAAAAATAAGCATACTCAAATAATTTTTTGCCAGTTTCCCATATAGAGCCTGAATTATCGCAATCCTGCGGTGCTTCTGTTATATTCTCAACTTCATTCATATCTCTGAGTGCTGACACGAGCACGTACCTAGAACGAAGAAAATTGTGCTGGTACGAATAATTATAGCTGACAATGAATTCAGTCATATACTCATAGGTGTAAACGTAGTTGAAACTGAATAAAACCACGCACGCACGAATGCCAATATTTTATGGATATTTCAAAAAAACTTTTAGAAGTTCATCCACAAGAGCAAAACGTTTTCATAATTATACCTGCTCTTGTTCTTACTGATAAACTTATTTTCAAATTGCTCACAAGCTGTCCATGATGTGCGCCTTTTCACTGGTTGCATTGATCAGTTTCAGACCCAGAAGGCCTTCCGGGGCGTTGACTGCTCCCAGTGCCTGTTCCGTAACGATCCACACATATCCACCGTCAGTCATATTCAAGGCGGCCGCATCTCGATAAATTACCTTCGCATCCGTACTCCTGGAGATTGAATGACGGTCAATTTAATTTGCTAAACTTAAGCCAGTATCGTATGGATAATGCGACATGCGAGCCAAATGCCAGGGAATACTTACGAGGCGTACATCAGGTAGACTCTAGCTTGAGCATTTGCCATTTCTAGTAGCTGTTCTGTAAAGTTCATCAGGCCAGGCTCGAACTCAACAACAGATTCTACCTGTTTTAAGAACAATATTATTAAGAGCAACTGTTTGCCAAATATTGCCTAACTATAACCGATAATTATCTGACTATTGTCTGATTATATCAAACTTCAATGAGGCACAATATAAGATTTCCAAATGCAGAAACTAATCACACTATTTAACGAAACCTATACATTTTCTAATTGTGCAAAGAGGAGCTATCAGAAGTTGGTAATCACCACTTTATTCTATACGTACATAATATTTTACCTTATATTTCCTGTAAACCAAACATTAATACATGCACCTAATTGTTTTCGAGGGTGTATCAGATCGGACAGTGGTTGGGTTGGTTATTTGACTGACAGATCTTAGTTTTATACAGTAAAAATAGGTGGACAAGATAATATTTTGCATGGTTTGCAGAAAAAAGTACAGAGAATAACTTTCTTATGCTTCCGAAGTAAAATTACCGCGGAATGATGCTATCGATTCAATGCAAAGTTTCAGGGATTGTAGCTTGCGTCAAGCTTCAGACTCGCCCCGGTTTGAAATATCAGGAATATTCTACAGATAATTGGTACATTGCCAGAGTTGAAAAATCTGCTTCCTCCCGAACTTACACAATTACCGATAAATTGAAAACACACGGAACTGTACAGAACCAAGTTTTCGTTATTACTTTGTACTTTGAAGTATTCCTTTTATAAATTAGTTACATCAGTATATGTACATATGCACTAATTTTTAATATTATTTATGATGATAAATTTAATTTAGTAATACTCACCAAGTCTGTGTTAGAGCGTTAGATTATTGATTAGATTTATAAGTTATTATAATTTGTTTTACAAACGTAGTCATCGGTGAACAGACGGAAGCATATAGCGTAAGAGCAAGGTATAGCAAAACACTGATGCTAAGCAAATAAGAGTGTCACAAGTGTTGTCAGAGAAACTGTCAATTAGAGTCACATACATAGAGATAAATGTCACAGGCAGTTTCCTTCGCAAATCAAAGTGATTAGCGATTATGTAGTACTATACATGTACAGTTAGCCGAAAGAGCTCTCGTACGGTTTAAAAAACGATGCGAAAACTTTTTCGAGTGACTGCCCGTACATAACTATAACCGACTGACACTTCGACGAGAGAAAACAATTTAAAGTTGCTTATACGATCGCAGCGCGACGTTCGTTTTAAATTTCGCGATTTATCAGGCTTTTAACCGCTAGGCGTGCAAGCGGGTGGTTTAAGCCGTGTACGTGCGTGCGTGCGTTTGTGTATAAGGAGCAAAGCGTGCGAATAAGCGGGCACAATCCACATTTACTTTGATCTCCACGTCGTCTTCGAGGCTTTGCGACGTCGTTTGGAATCGTCCGAGTATCGCGCGTCCATCGGTATCTGAACTGTGGATAAATATCACCTTCATGTAGTTGAAGTGCTTTAACAACTCTACCCAGACGTCGGCCTGGTGGGAATAAGGTGGAACGGTCCGCAAAAAGGACACGTGTATGTTCTGAAAGGCGAGGAATTCGTTATACAATAATCGAGTTTTCCAGTTCTTAGAGAACAGGCTATACACAGCATGGAAATAATTTTTGTGATTTTAACGCTAGTAGGTCACACTTCGGTAGAATCGCATAACGATCGCGCTGGGTGAAATTCACCTAAAGGTGATGTTTTGCTTCAAAGATGAGTTCTAGATATCTAAAAAAAAAAAAACAAACAAAAAGTCTAGGTATTGTTTAAGAATCGCAGAAAAAGTTCTATCAGTTTTTCTTATAAAAAATCATTGTTTTTCGAGCATTTTGAAAAATGTTCGGGATGAAATTCACCCCAAGTGACCTATTAGGGTTGCGAAACGTATGATGTCTAGGCTTATTGTTAACGACGGTGAACCTTGTCTGAAAACGCGGAATCCCGCGACGAAATACCGATGACTGGTATATGGTAGAATCCACTTGTATAGGAGACCGCTGCCGGCGAAAGGTCCCCGATCAGAGGATGTGACACAACCACTGCGTAGACTCGTTGGGTGATGAGATACTTGCAGACACTCAGAGCCGTGCGAATTGGGTTTGAATCCATTTCGATCACCGTGTGGTAGTACGTTACTCCCTTCTTTACATATTGAGGATCGAAATTGAGATGCTGCGGAGGGCAAACAGCCGTATCAAGTCTATTTCTTGTTCAAATCGGCATTTATACGAAAGGGTGGTTGATCATTGGGTAATACAACAAGGCGAACTCACGTCAATTGTGTTGTTAAAATGGGCCTTGCTCTGGTTGTTGGAAAGAACACCGCCGATGTTGAAGTATGTGGGATTGCTGTAGCTAGCTGATGAACCAGCGGCAAGCCCACCGTTCGTGTACATGATCGGGAGGAGCAGGATCAGCATCGCCGATCGGTAGAACGGCCCCATTATTGATGGCCAAGTTTTGCCACCCGCTGTCAACCCCAATGACAGGCTATCGTCTTCTTCGTGGCAGTTGCCGATAATTACTGTAACGGTGTACAAGTATTATCGAGATTTCGAAGGCGTGCAAATGAGCTTCGCCTACTATTGTTCATCGATATCGAAATGCGGAATTTACCGGTTCGGAGATTTTTGGAGAAAAGTCTATTTTCGAGAAGATACTCACGTTTCCTGCATGCTGCGTCGTTGAATCCAGAATACAGACCACTCTCCGCCCTGACTGGCGGTGCGCGTCAGAATAGCATTGATCGCCCCGGGATGCTGCGCCCTACAGCCGGATACGAGTCATCCCTCTCACCCAATTTCAACTTTTCATACTTGCAAGAACGACGATAAGTTGAAAATATTTCAATACCTGTCCAGAGGATCTTGCGCAATATAATTCTACACCATTTATCGAAAAGAACTTACGCTTCTTTTTCGTCACAATTTGCGTCCCGTTATTCAAATTATTAATCTCGCGACGCGAAAGCGCGGATACTTCTTCCCTTTACGCTGGCTATCGACAAATAGGAATATCAAACAAAACAGTGGAAACGATCGTTTTCCTTCGTATTCCTCACGAGTACAATGTAAGTGGCACGTTGTGCGATTCTGCATATCAACTAATTAGGGCAAATTATACGTACCATAGAACCTTACAGGTTTTCCAAAATAGCTGGTTATCAAATTCTCGCGGGATTCGTCCCACATGTAGGATCTTATCATTTGTAATGGAAGATGAGATTGGTCATAAGGTATCTTCTGGGTAAATTGTAGTTCTCAGAGACCTTCGAAACTTGAAGTAATGTAACTCGAAACAATGTAACTCGATAATTGCGTGGTTTTCGAATGATCGTGGCGAATTCCTAAAACCTTTTCTTCCGTAAACAACATGTATCTTACACGTGCAGGTGTTTCAAGTTGTCGAAACAGATGGTAAAGCGGAAAGGTAATAACGCCATTTATCAATTTATTCCACCGAGTAATGCGAACAGCATGATTACGAGGCTATAATTCTGATTTGTTGAATGAAATCGGCTGACAATTAATCACCGCCGAATAGGGGCCAGCTATAATTCGTACTAGTCATTATTCTCCGTAAGTCAATTGCATCACCGGCAGGTGAAGCAGAATCGATAGCCAAGTTCCAGTCAGGATTCCCAGAAGCCGAAAAGGTACCTTGTCAGGGTGGGTTATAAAATTCCGGGTATGAGTACCTGGCACAGAATATAATGCAGCTAAGAGTATTATACGAAAGTATCTCTTACATTAGATTGACAATAACCGATACCAACGACACCTAACAAAAAATCAACCCCAGCCTGATACATCTACCAGTGTACTAAGGCTTTATGAAGAATTTACGGAATAAAAAAAACAGAACGCGTTTTCAATCGGTTTGCACGAGCCGCGCCCATGTTTTAACGCAACAGATTCGCTTTATTAATGTGTGAAAACAAACGCCCGTAATTGTGGCCATCTAATAACAATAATCTTTGTTCGCGATTCGATTTTGTATTTATGTTATCAGAACTATCGGTAAAGTCGTAATTACTGTTGTTCTTGTTATCGTTACTATCGCGCAAATGTACGTTACACGTATGGATACGTTTACCTGCTGCATACTGTGATCACGGTTAACGCTGCAGGGTCCACACAACACACTCCCATACCTAAGTATATTATACGTATATTTCAAGTTCCTACGTCGATGGTGTGTAGATTGATGTGAAATACACGTAGAAATAAAAATTTACAAACAAAATGCTGCATGTAGCTTCAACAGAGTATGCTGTGTGTGTAGAGATGATATTATCCTGTAAGAAGGGCCATCGGCGGTTTTTGAAGGAAGACTTCCGACATATCCATAAAGAGTACACGTGAATCGTCGACTAATAGTATTTGTGTTTTTATTAACGTAACATTTTTCTTTGTCGCGCTACTTTTTGCTGCTCAAATATTTCACTTCTGACCCGTTGTTATCACACCGCGGTCCGATGTTGCAATACCACATTCAATACGTACAAGATACATCATCGTATTATAGTAGAATGGTTCAGAAACTACAGTACACATACTATTGCATATTAGCACCGTTGCCCTATGGTTATACATGGCTCGTACATGCCTCTTTTTCAACTCATCGTTAGGGTGATAATGTCCTGCAGTTACACTGCAACAATCTTCAAGGCTCCTTAACGACTCACTCTAGACCGGGACGAACTTGTTACGTCGTTTTAGTTCAAGTTTCTCACCGTCATCCACTTCCGGGGCATCGGCGGTGTTACGCCGCCGCTTTCTCTGCACTGTTCTCGCAGTCCTCGGTGAGGTTTGCGAAAGTTGCTGCAGTGGCGATAACTGCAGCACCGCTGACTGCGGATTTTTTTCCGTCTTCGTACTGCTGCGTCCCCTCGCCCTCGTCCGAGCCATACTCGAGGGTGTTCCGATCACATTTGCGGTACATATCGTTGGGGCTAACGAGGCCGTTGAACTGGTTGAAATTACCGAACTGGTAGGCGTCGTCGTCATCGTTGTCGTCGTCGTCGTTGCCGCCGGTGTCATCGAGGCGAAATTCACGACAGTTTCAGATTGTCCCGTGCTGGTCACAGGTCGGTGCGAAAGATCTTCCGGTAAAGGGCTCTCTGTACTGTGGATCGATACCTTGTCCGCCGTGTATTCGCCGAAAAGTGGTATGGGAATCGGAATAGGAATTGGTATAGGGATGGGAATTGGTATGGGATACGGTACCAGAACGGTCACGGGTGGCAAGAGGGACGAGTTATTTGAAAAGTTCGGTACCGACGAGGATTGCGGGTTTAAGGAATAAGGATGGTGGCTTGGAGGTCGCGGGATGCTCGGTTGAACCCTGACACCGGTTGCTGAATAAATATCATCATTCTGCATTTGGGGAAAGCGAAACGGCAGATGGGGTTGATGTTGAGGTAGAGGTTGGGGCTGTGGCGGCGGTGGAACTTGAGGCAGAGATTGAGACTGACGCGGAAATATTACGGGGGACGGAATTATCCTATTAGTGATCGGACTCGGAGGCGGCAACGATTCCCGCCGAACCCAAGGCGGAGACCTTGGAACGCGTCGTGGGCGACCGTAACGTATGCTTCTGCGACCGCGTGATACAGGAGGATCGCGTATTAGTTCGTTAACGTCCTTGATATGGATCGTGCCCTCCCGAGCGCCGCGACGTTCTCCGGTGGGATCCTTGATCGCGGATTCGTAAACAGAGCTGTTAGGATCGCGAGCGAGTATGTCAGCGACGGTATGATCTCTGCCACGCTCCCGCACCGTTGGGCCAGAATTGGGGACGATCGCTGACGGTAGAGGAGGCGGAAGCAGCGGGGCGTCAACCTCTCGACGAACATTCGAATTCGGCGGTACTTCCTGCCTCGACGGCACAAGGCTGGATCCTACCAGCGACAACTCCCTTTCCCTTAGAGACTCTTTGATCGTCTCCTTGATCACTTCACGCTCGATCATGTCTCGATCGCGTTTTCGCTCCTCGTCAGCTTCCCGTTCCTCGTCGTCGGATCGTTCTCGTCCCCGGCGTTGATTCCATTCTCCCGCGAGTGCCGTGCGTCGCGGATGTGCAGCAGGTCGCATTCTGCTTCTGGTGAACGAAACGCTCATTGGATGGCTAATGTCGCATATCCCCACGCGTCGGGCCGGTGGGCTGATACTCGTCTTAGTCATTATATCCTTGTCGTCACTGCCGCCATCCGATGGTGTTGCTTCCGTGCAAGGTTCATCAACAACGTTCCGATCGTCATTCTCGTCATCCTCGTCATTTTCAACTACCAGCGATCCTTCTTTCGGGCTGAGTGGCGGCGACCTGCAGTCCTTCAGCCACAATTCCGGTGTTATTAAACCAGTCGAGGCACCAGCTACACCGTTTACCGAAGGAGCACCGGTTAAACCATGCAGTTCCAAGTGAGCCTGAGTTTCTCGACAGAAGATGTTCATCTTGTACTGGTTCAGGCACTTGTCGCTGCAAAATTGCAGCTGGCTTTCTCCGTCCTGCAATTATACACACATTCACGCGCACAGATACACACATGTTAGCAAATATCACTGAAATTTACACGGTAATAAACGGTGAAGAGTAACAGCCAGTGACTCTGCGGCTATGCCAACTCGTCGTCTTTATAGTACGGCAATGGTGGATGGCAGCGGGTTTACGCACCCGCAGACTCAATGAATGTTTAACTCGACCGTTTTCACCGGATCATCTCAGGTGTGTGTGATATGATGAATTCACCTGAAAATCCACGTAGCTGACGGAATGGCGAACGTGTCTGCACCAGTCGCATGTCCGGGCCCTTTTGAAAGCCGCCCGTCTGCCCGCGGCGAAACAGGCCTCGCTGCAAAACTGACCAGAGGTACTTCCGCCGCCGGAAACAGAGCCACCCCCAGGTTCCCAACTATCTCCGGTGCGTCCGCACCAAGAACAATTCGTTGGCCCGTCTGAAAACGAAATAGATATACTTACGATGACTTGGATGAACCGGGAATGCTAGCAGCCCGGAGTTTACAGCAGCATGCGGCGTGAGGTTTGGTTATACGTGATATGTGCGCGAATAAAAGAGTATACCATAGCCTTGAGTGAAACAGTAAGATCACTGCGGACGTAGTGTAAGGTATAGGTAGTTGAAAATATCATGATGCAAAGTAGGATACTGACAATGATAGATAATGTAAAATGGCTCGCCGTTAAAATCAAGGTGAAATTTCGACGGGCAGGGGTGGTTATAACACAGGTTTGCAACCAAAAAACTGCACAGATTTATTATACCGTTTCTTATGAATTTTTACTCACTGAAACCGGAAAAAGTACTCAAAAAAATCCATCACGCCAGGTTTTTTCTCGTACTCGTGTTTGTAGTTTCAATTAGAGTAAAACTCCCTCTTAACTCGAAATCTGGTATCCTATTCTTGATTCTGAAAATCCTGTGCAAAGGCGATTTCTTACTTCCATTTAATATGTATTATAGTTCGAGACTCAAGAATAAATACAAACAGGCGAACAGAAAATGGAAAGCGGAAGCGTGTTCCGAGAGGAATCAAAAGGAAGAAAAGATTTCATAGGCAAAAAGAGTGGGCACGGAATGTTGAGTACATTTCACGAACAAGTTGTTCGTTTAATTTTATAAGAAATATTGTTTAGATGATTGTAATGAAATGTTGGGTTTTTCGTCATGGTTATGCCTTTTTTTAAGCAAACACCTTGTATTTTGCAAGAATGCTGTACGTGACGGAGGGAAATGGAAGTCATTTTCGGATTTAGCACACTCGTTAACATAATAATTAAATTACAAAAAACATCCCACGCAACTGAAATAGAATATTTTATCGCAGACCTGTGTAATTTTCGATACCAGAATGAAACTTACATCATATAACAATCCGATCGAAAAATGATGAACAGTCTGTGAATAACGAGCACTACATATATCGCTGGGTTCATCGAGACCGCAAGTAGCGGTGAGTCTCGGGTGCAGCAAAACAATATACAGTGAACGAACAACGGAAATTAATGAACAGAAAATATGTTGCTGTTCAGTGCGGACCACGCTTGATGCAGTTATACCATAGGTGTGCAGTAGGTATACTGCCCGTGATGCAAGAACAAACCAGTTCATGAGTATCTTCGACAATAATTTTCAAATAACCTGCATTAATTCTAAATGTAGAAAATGATTCTTAGTTGTAATGTCCTGTCAGGTATCGCAAGAGGCGAATGGACTCAGCAGTCAGCGCCAACATCGTTGAAGGGCTAAATTCTTCCTTCCGCGACTACAAGAGCATAATTTTCAAATATTGCGATTAATTCACTTGATCGAAGCCTCGAATTAGGAGAATAACTTATACATTTGCACTAACGCCTCGGGCCAACGATAGGTGTACGGTATTAGCCTAATTACTTAGAATCTACGTATAATGTCTATAGCGTGGGGCAAACCGAGCCAAGATTTGCCGGGAGCCTGGCACGTACAGTGCGGTGGCTGTCAGTTCCGAGAATTGTATCGCGCGCTGATCTACTTTCCATATCATTAATCACGACCCTCGCTCTGCGAACGGGCCGAACTTTGAAATATACAACGCACAGGTCGCACCGTCATCGCCGTCATCGCTGCCATCGCCATGGGCCATCAGGCATCGGCCATCGCTTCGCTTCTGCACCGGAACGACGACATCGGTAGCCCCCGGGTAACGGCTATGACTAAAAGGCTCGAAGCCACCAATACGAACTCGAGATACCAGACTGCGCCCCGTCACCGTTACACCCGCTATCCAATGAGAATACGATCAGCCCCTTTCGATCCTCGTCTTTTATAATCCCTCTAGGTCAGCCGGGTCTTACAAACGTGAAAATGTAGACAGAGGGAGCGTCCACAAATTGCGTCGTCGAATTTTGAGGGTTTTAACCCCCCTCTTACATATTCCTACTTAGGTGTGTTTAATACAATTTCTCGATTCAAAATTTTTTTAAACTATCACAATGAAAAGAAGTACGCATGGAGCTTTCCACGTCAGACCAACCTCACCAAGAGCCTGCAGATCCGCACGAAAAAGCAAATTCCGGCCCGTGATAAAAAATTCAAAAACAATTTCTTTAGTTTTTTTTTCAAATACTGAAAAAAATTCATAGCTTGGAAACCAGATCCCGGACCATGATAAAGTTTACACAAGTTCTTGAACAGTGAGAAAGGAACATCCTCTGAAATTTTTGTCGACAAAAATTATGCCACTTTTGAGAAATCTCAAAAACTAATATTCTTTTAGCTTTTACGTACTTTCAGCCGCCTCGATAATTTTTTTGCACATGTTGACGTTGAAGTTCACTCAAAGCTCTAATTTTTTTTTTACACAATCAATAGTTTTCGAGTAATACTTAATTACACTTTGGACGTTTCCGATTTCTGTACATATTATACCGAATGCTAACGTCTAAGTGTCGTCGAATAAGAATCTAAAAAAAAATCACCAACACTCTCGACAAGTAAAAGAAAGTTTTCACGATGCTTGAACAAATTCGAAGAGGGTCAGGCTTTCGGTCAGGTCGATCTGACGCGGAAAGCCCCGTATGCATTACACAAAATTTATTTCATACCTGTGATTACAGGAGCCACGCTATTCCCGAGCCGCAGCGCCTCAGCGAGACCGCGTTAATAAAAATATTTTTTATTTGTGAATTTCGCTTTTTTCATATGACGTCATTATCTCTTTACTCCCCCCCCCCCCCCCCCTTCCTTTCTCAGAGTTACTTTCCGTCATAATTTGACGATCCCCCCCTCCCAGCCGACGACGTAATTTACGAGTGCTCCCAGAGGCGTATGCGACTTCATCCCTCCCGTCCCCCTGGCTGCAGCTTAAATTCTCGATTCAGAGGTATGCATCTCACGTGGGTGTTTTAAATGTCATCTGATTTGTAAACCGCGTACATGTACAACGCGGGGTTATACGTATACTAACGATAAGCCTCAAGTTTTTCGCTATAACAAGTATCACAGCCTTGGTCTCTTGCAGGGAAACCACTACCCTGCAGGTGGAAGAAGGATAGGCAAAAGTCGTCTTATATCGCGCACGGTATTATGATCAACGATATACCCACGCAGTATTATGTGCCTGTATTTATATTATATGACACGTACGGAGGTTGTAGGTCTTGCAGCGAGAAGCGTCCCTAACCCCCGCGTTGCCGCGACGCGGGCAATATTCTCACGTAATATACCTACAGCTGGGCGTGCATTACATGGCTGTTAGCTGGTAGTTGGACTGCAGGTGTAGGTGCATCCATGTGGGTATATTCTATCCCTGCCAGGTTGTACGTATTTGTACCAGGTCTGGTGTATATTTACGCATGGTTAGTACGCCGATGGTGTTCGGTTGCGGCCAGGATCGAGTTCTCGTGCCCGCCACGTGACACCCTCGCTATTGCGTCTCCGGGTGGTGCAGGATGGTGGATGGTGGATGGTTGATGGTTGATGGTTGATCCCTGGCAAAGTCTCGGTTTTCTTCCCTCGACCCAGCTAGCGAGTCCCGATCATATCTAGTATGTACGCACGTGTGTAAGTACGTACGGATTTACGTAGTGAAGATTACATGTGTATGCAATACACTAATACTACTACAGCTTCGCAAATTAGGGGCAAGCCACGAGGTCGTAACATTCCTGAATGTAGTTGAATGGATCTATTTATCAAATTATAAACGCGAGCCTCTGTAAACGCGTAGCGGTGCAAAAAGCGGGAGTTAATTAAATGTCCGCGGTGTGAATGATAAATAATATACATCGAAATAACCGATCGTTTATTGGCTGTACCCAATCCTGCCGGATCCAACTGAAAGAAATGCGGGCACCGTCCAATCCGATCGAACACATACGCCAATTATGCCCTATCGGCCCTGTAACTTGGTTCATTCTGGAATGTTTTACAGACAGATTCAAGCGGTGGTTGACTTCGATCTTACTGCCGTGCTCTTCTCCACGTGAAGTCCGTTATAGGTATTAATATAGGTATAATTCAAACTGTAGTTATTCTCGGATTTCTACACGCGTGCATACGGCACAAGCCACGCTTAAGAGTGAGCCGCATGGCGGCGGTTTGTCGGCGAAAACGGAAAATTATTTTCGGCAAATAACTGCAGCAGAGTACTTATCGCTTGGTCAGCGAGCTCGTAAGCGCTCGCAAAATGATGTCTTACAAATAATTTTCACCTTTAAAAATGACTCGACCAGACTGTCGTCGAGTTCGATAATATAATTCTGAGCGGTATTCGCTAAAGTTAACGTGCACGTTCGTGTATGCGCAGCGTACACGTACATATGCTAATAGGAGAAATACCTGAAACAGTAGTGGATAACTAGTTAATAGCTGTACTGTGACAGTACCACGAGGAATGGGTTCGGGTGGACAAAAGGCGCCGACGAATTGACGCGGGGAATTGGACGGGGTACGATGCAGCCGTAATTATTTGACTGTGTTACAGGTACGCGACATCCGAGACTCGAACTCGACGAGACGGATAGATCGCCAATGACCTGCAGGAGAGTAGTCAACGAAACAAACCAGCCTACCGTGTACAAACACTAGACAGGCATGTAAAGGTTCGAGGGTGCGTTCATGTACACTACAGCTGGCTCACCGCAAGCTAAACACTGTTAAAAATAATTGTGAGTTTACTAGACATTTACTGTACAAAAAAGTTGTCGACTGGCGAAATCAAGTTGCAAATTTACAAATTCGGCGCAGTGATGAATTTGTAAATTACTGTGCATTTATCTTAGATTTACCATGAAAGCTTTTGATTTTGCGAAAGTTTATAGGAGGAACGCAAAAAAAGTTATTTGAATTTACCTTAAATTGAGCGGTAAATTTATTGTACTAGTAAATTGAGCGGACCGTTAATGTATGGTGAATTCGCTGTTACGTATCCGAATAAAACAGCCCACACGGTGTACGAAGTTCCATACTGAAATCTTTAACAGTGTAGGTATACCGCTAAACAAACAGGGTCAATCATTCCATAGTTAGGAATGGTTAACCCTGCGTATGTGCGATACCGTCGCATAGGTATAGATATATCCTTATACCGGCATCTGCGGCAAGGTGCAGTCTTGTTGCCCCGTGTATTTCCCACAACCACGTGGGTTGCGTTCACATATATTCGCCGCATGTATATCTATATCTATGTTGCGCATGCTGCTGCATTTATAGGATAGAAGGGCGGCTGCTCGTTCGTCTCTGTCTCCGCAGTGAAAAGATATCCTGCGGGCAAACCGAGGAGCTAACAACAACACCGCCAAGATGATACCCGATACTTTCAGATTACGAAAATTACGGAGTCAAGCCAAGGTAATACGACCATGACGCCAATGAATACCGAATGCCGAACGAACTGACATGTATACCTGTGACTTACACATTTGAAGTGAGATTATCAAATTGGAGGTTTAAAGACCGTCAACTAACAACCGCGACTCAAAACTCTGTAGCCGAGCCTGCCTCCAATTTTTTTATTCTTTTTTCTCGTACGTATCTGATACCGAAGCATGTGTGTAACGCGGATTTGACGAGGTAAGTAGTTTCGACCACAAACAACGCTCGCGCTGCTCGATGGAAAACCAAATCCACACGATTGACCTAAGGTAAGTGAGCCAGTTATCGACCATGTCCCAATTATTAACCATTTTTGATTGTATCTGTTTAATCCCTAGTTCCAAGATTACCAGAAAAAAGAAATTTTCTTAGTGTAACCCTCTAGCAATTGGTTTTAGTCATCGAGAAATTCACAATTCTTGTCGTAAGTTTATAATTTAGAAAAATGAAAAGGTCTAAACGTGGCGATAACCGGTACACTTGCCCTAAGCGGTAAAAACTCTACTGTACGGGAGCTTAGGTCTACCTATGTCCTGTAGACGTATATCAATACTGACAACGTGCGGCTCGACGTATTCCAAACCATTCGTTCGAGCCGATCAAAATGCAACTATAATTAGAGGTACACAAGTAGACACATCACACGCCGTGATCACGTTCATTGTCCTATCCGAAAATCAGCATTATTTCGGTGCGGACCTCGGTTTCGGTGTCGGCACCTCCGAAGAATCGTGCCCATCTCGGCGGACGACGTGCACACAGAAATAGAATCGCTTTTGTAACGCGATACGCTATACACGGCCTCTCTCTCGCCTGGACATCCGCGGCTACCGAGAGAGCGCAATAAATACTGAACGGTACACGAGGACTCGAGATACGCGGTATACTTAGGTTCTCGGTTTCTGACCATTTCTTCAAATCGGAAACGCTAGAAGGGGATAATCTCTAGAATTCGACGACTCGAGTATATCCCGTGTAACGTATCGGTTCAAGGGGTGGAGGTCAAAACTTGGAAGGATCAGTATTTGGAATGGACAGGTGGATACATCGAAATTTCGAACATGCGAAAATCGAGAACAATTTCGAGCGAGTCATCTTTCGTTATTTTATTTTCGCATGTTTGAAATTTCGATATATCCACCCTGTCCATTCCAAATACTGACCCTTCCAACTTTTGACCCCCTCCCGGTTCAAGGTATAACAAAGCGTACAGACCTTACCGTACAACATGCGTATACCTAAACGATTTTACTACGAGTACAATACGGTAGGGGGGTCATCCTCTGAAATTTATTTAACGCGACCAATTGCCAATAGCATACCAAGGACATTGCTGTCGGTATCCGAATTATCGCCCCGGCCCTGAAGCGAGTCCAGGTTGTATAATAAGGTTCTGTGCATCTTCTACGCACGTTCACGGCGGTGTGATCGTAGGGCTTTTAGATCGAAGGAGCGGTGGATGCTGTAAGGAAAAGGTAGAGGGATATTAATTGCGTATTTTGTTGGTTTCGCTCGCAGGTTATACCGCAGAGGTTCGTTGTTTCCTAGAACGAAGGAAGTTGGGAAACTGCTCGAACCAAACGAGAATACATGTTGTGTGTACCAAGAACTGTCGAGGCGCGCAGCGCAACGCCACACCGAGTCATCGCCAACTTCGGTAAACTAACAATAAGTGCAATATAAATCGCCTCCCAGTTTGTTACAAGTACTATAACGAGACGCGTACATCTACAGGTGAATGATACAGCACTCGCGATGCATGAGGGACCATTCAAGTATTAGCTAACGATAAAACAGGGGTAGGCCATTCGGAGAAACGTTGTCAAATGTTACCCCATACTAGTAGACGTTTCAGATAAGCGTTAGCTAACGTAATGAATTCACGTTTTATTCAACATGTTAATGTGTGTTAATAATTAATATTCAATAAGGTATGTGACTATAAACGGCATTTTTGCCATTCCCGGGTAATTGAACCGACTTACCAATAAACTTTTCGGTAGGCGTTAGCTAACGTTAAAAAACATGATAGCGGGCAAAACAAGCAAACGTTACCGATCGTTGTTACGAGGGTTGGGATGCAAAAATTTGCAAAAAAAAATGCATTAGCTAATACTTGAACGGCCCCTAACTATTCGTACGAGTATCGTGGCGAAGTATTACTTGTATCGAATACTTACCGGGGGTGTCGGGCGCGGTGTCGCTGCTCTCCGGCGCCCTGGGGCTCCCAGGTCCCGTCCTCAACGAGAGCGGCGACGAGGTTGGCGGGGGTGGTCCAGTTTCCGCGGATCCAACTGCCCCGAGGGTCACCGAGGGTGGTGACCTCGAACCCGAATGGTGCGATCGTGGAAAGGGAACGGCAGCGAGGGCCCGCGACAGTGCACGGGGCAGGTGATGGAGATGCCGGGAGGGTGCCGGAGGTGCGAAGTGGTCCAAGTTGAGCCCCCTCGTGCAACCGCTGTCCACCTTGTCGTATCCGTACCAACCGAGGAGTTCGCTCATCGCCGTTGCTGCGTATTCCTGCGAAATTTTCGCATAAGCTTGAATGCCGGATGAAACGCCGGTCAGAGTGTTGATGGTTGAAGAAAAAATAAAAAAAAAAAAACACACGCGATACTTTGTTATCAATAGTCAGATACCATGAACAAGGTGCTACCCTGCAGATCTGTGGTTATTTGCTTCGTCTTGTCGAGGGGTCGCGTGATTTACGAAGATTCGAGCATCGAAAATGAACTATTTTGCGATTTCGTTGTCAAGTTTTAAGGGTCTTATCAATGACTTTCGTTTTTTGATTAATTTTACCCTCTTGTACCTTGGAACGTTATTCCCACATACACTAATCTTTTTTATCGCTCTTTTAGGTTATTTACCAGTAATACAGGGGTCAAGTAACTCGGTACACCGATTTTATAAACAATACGATACAGATGCTCGATAAAAATCTATACCTGCAGAACGTGGCCAGATTTGACCGGCCGGTTGATCGCACCTCGCGGGCATGACAACGTCGATAGGAGTACACTTGACGAAAAATTTCTTCCAAATTTTTATCGATCTGGCATTTCTTATCAGCGCGATTTTTCCGCCCAGGTGTTACGGCGAGTATATGACTTGACCACCGAGTGTAACACGCCTTACACGATAGGTAGATGGATGAAAATCTCGAGAAGAATCTATTCCAGAAGATGCACTGCCGCGAAGGATGATTCGTGAAAATTGATGAAAATCGCAGATATAAATATATTTTCACGTAAAAAGAGCTCAGAAAATTGCATGTATAACGATAACAACGAGACATAATATGCACGCCGGTCGTTTCACGACTGCCGGGGATCTGCTGCCGGAGTCGCGTTACCGCGGGTGTAGCGTTACAACTCCGGGGCGCCGCGCGTGTATTATTCGGCGGAACGAATCCCTGTTCGTCTATCCCGCACAGCTGCTCCTCCTTCGTCGCCCCGCGATTCGCAAATATATCCTAGGCATACACTGCGATCATAAATACAATCATCCCAGTCGCCCCATCGCCGCATTGGGAATGAATTAGCGTTCACTGTCGTAACCAAAAATTGTCAAAGTAGATCGGGTATTCGGCGATCGCTTGTTCTCAGTATAACATATGTAGGTATAAACGCTCCCCCTACTTTATTCTTACGATTAGTGTGCACGTACTAGGTTACAGAATGCAGATGGGTTCACAGATATATCTATACATGCAAAAGCGCCGGTATATCGGACGTACGTTTATACCTACCTGTATGTATATACCTATGTACGTTCCCGAGGAGGATACTGCACAAATTACAAACGCACAGATCTCGCGTTGCCTTTGGCGTATTGAATTTCCTTGCATTCTATCGTACGCTACTGGTAAATTTTCAGCTCTCTTACGATAACCCATTATAAACATGAACACGCATAACCAGCTACCTATGCCCGTTACCGTAATGGCACGTGTGTCATGCACCCTACTAATTGACTTCGCATTCAAGTATTGTTATTATTATTGGTTTTTTTTTTTTTTTGTTTCATACTTTTTACTCTCTTTCCTCTACTCTCTTTCCTCGTATAGGTTGGAGTTTGAGAAATTTGTAAAAAGACGGGTCCTCGAGCAGATTATAATATAATTGAAAACACGTTTCTGTCGCAGTTAGAAATTCCGAGCTTTCATGCGTACCCGTAAAAGCTACATGTATAGTGAATAAATTTATTCAAATACAGGTAGGTACGTGAACGGACTTGTTCCCATGAGTCTCGGATAAAATACGAGGCTGGTACCTACACTTACAGCCATAAATGCGAGGGAATGCCTACCAATGCGTTATACAGGGTATAATACCTGCATCGCAAAATACCTCGGGACAAAGTAAGCTGCGATGGTAAACGGACCGCGGACGCAATGCCGTGTGACGGGACAAACAATACGCTCCCATGTTGCAAACCTAGGGTTTATCGCGATTCCTGGAACATCTCTCAAGTTCGAAAAGCACACACTGCATAGATATCTCGACGTTGACGTGGTACCAGCACGATTTCGATTGGCAAAAATGCGTTAACCCGTGGCGTGTGGGAACGGCAACCCTTGCACGATGCTTCGTCTTTTTTTCTCGACTCTTCAATATTACCGAGCCAGCTATCGTACGATAGTGGGTACGTATTTACTCGCGGTTCAAGTGCCATCGTTTCGAATTCTCCCCTGGGTCTCCGAATCACTTTCGCGAGGGCTTGGACGAAGTGTACTGTAAGTGTATACTACTGTTGACCGTTGGACAGTATTTTCCTCTTACATCTACTCGAGTCAACCAGAAAACGAGATGAGCATGAGACGAGGAAGATGAGAAACAGGCTACCGGCCTTACAGACAGGACCGACAATGAGCGGAGCTCAACTTGGACTGAAGAGTGTCAGGTTCTCATTAGAGGCAGCGTTACCCGACACCTACGTGGATACAATATGACGGATACGAAATAGGACACGGAAAACGGGAATCGGAAAACGCTTCATTGGCGTCGCTTTATCTTATGATGATATGAAACAAACCCGACCGAAAGCCAAACTGTTGCCACAATTTCAATTGCACACATCGCACGTGTGTAGCAATGCTAATTCGTGAAATGTCGGTAGAAAATATTGAAAAATTACTGAAAACTGTTCAAAAATTACAGAGCAGGAAATACAACGTTTCGTGGTTCTACAAATTTACAAAATACGTAACATGTATATTATCGCAACCCAACGTTATACGGTAATAATGAAATTGCGATGCGGGTTTGTTCGCGGACACAATTCTCTTCAAATTTACTATCAACATTTTTAAATCATGCGTGACTTTCGATATATTTCCTGCACCTCGGCGTAGAGTCTGCCGTCCAATAGAGCTTTCTACACAGTAGTAGAGACGAAGCGATGGTCAGCCAACGCTCTATGTCATACGACCAGGGAATCGTTGTAGGTACATCGTTACATACGTACACGGAAGTATTCCGCCCAGTACTACTTTTTAATCTCTGCGCCTAACTACTTGCGGCGGTGAACTAGATTTTACCGTTGACGTAACAAAACTCAGCAGGATCCGCATCCGAAGTGCAATAATTTAGGACAAAGTGTACACAACTTTGCGAGATTTTTTCCTGCGGTCTTTTTTAAGTAATCGCGTGATTTCAGAGAGAAAAAGTGAAAACCAAGCGAAGAATAGTTTCTGAAAATGCCTTGTCTCTGGAAGTTGGAAAAAATTGTACTTTCTACGAAAAGGAAATACGACCCAAAATGGACAAACCGGACCGCATAGTTACCTGCAAACATACGTGGATATAACAGAAATATCCACCGTCGCGTTTAACGATAACGCATTCAGTCTGAAAACAACAGAATTCGTCTGGTTCGCAACTGCGAATTTTCCCACACCACGCAGCGCACGTTTACTACGTACAACTTAACGATACTCACTATTTCTCGCATACAAGGTATCCGAAAATGACCGGGTATTCTTTGCCATGTAAATCTTACCTCAATTATTTGTAAGCAAGTTAAGAAAAGTGTTCAATAATCTGTCTCCTTGAATCGGCGTATTGCATCATTGTATATAATATCATTGATTTTCCTCTAACAAATTTCGCATTTCTCTGCACCTTTGTACGATGTTAATAATAAATTGATGAATATCCCCAAATCCAATTTCATCCGCTTTCGGCTAGATCTCGTGGTTGAAAAAGTGTTGTTAGAATTTCAATATAGGAGTTCTACCGCAGGCCTAAATTTTTCCTACGGTATTTAAACTCTATGCGATAATTTCGGGACACGGTGTATCTTCAGCCAGCCAACTATCCCATAATAAACTTTTGCCAAACCTACAACCGCAATCGAACGCTGCATTGCGGCAAACTTCTGTTTCGTGCAACGTTCAACTTTCGCATGGGTGAAACATGAACTGCGTTTACGTGTATTAAGTACCTACGTGTTTTTGATATATAGGTATTACTATATTACATAGCAAGTGAAATTTCGAATTCGATTTTGTGACGAAAGTAGAAGGTTCGGAATATGAGGATGTTACGGGTAGGTATCACTGTCTGAGGTAGAAACTGTCTCATTGTCGCGATGAGTGCTGGTACGGTGAGTATTATACCTGATACGATATGCCGGCATCATTTTCAATGCCAAGTGTAAACAAGTATAATGGTCATGGTGCCTCGATAATAAGATATATAATGAGAAGTCAATTCGACTGTATCAAAATCTGTTTCTTCCTTTTGAATGGTTACAGGAGCACCTACCGGATTCAGAATCACTCACCGCGCCGCAGTAGCTTGAGTGTAGTATAAAGCACCGTTTGAGGGTAAGAAGACAAGTATTGCGCGGAGAATAGGTAAAAATGATTCTGATAAAACTCTCACCTGTATGTATGTATGTATGTATGTATGTACGCAGATACAGAATGTACAATATCAGCTGAGCACTCGGCTACCTATAAGCCATATAACCCAGCGGGTATAATGACGAGATGCGGCCGGGTGCCGCTCGTGTTTCAGCCTATTATGATTACGAATAAATCAGATGAAGGAGGGTAACCCGAGACCCCGTCTCTCCCTCCCAGATCCGCTACTCGATCTCGTATCTTCATAGTGCTTGCGTGTAGGTTATAATATACGCAATTACGCACAGATTAACAGATGGCCAGGGCTACACGTAAACGTTGTCCGACGATAGAACGACAAATATATCTATACAGACGGTACATGCCGTAAGGTACGATAGCGACATGTATAACGTGTATTGCCAATGGTGATAAATATCAAACCATGTGCTTGAAAAATAACAGATTTGACGCCGCCCCCTGTGTTATTAATTTCAGTGCCGCTAAACTATGTTTCATTGAAGTTTATGACAAACCTGCAATACATATACGTACGGCAATGTTCATCAATGCCTCGTGCTGCCGGCTATCTTGTTTGCGGTCCGAGACAAAACGCGAGTCTCGATTCTATACGAATTATGTGACAATGACCCCCAATCTCTCGCATTGTCACACAATTCGTACAGAATCGAGATCCGCGTTTTGTTTCGGACCGCAAACAAGTTAGCCGGAAGCGCAAGGCATCAATGAACACTACTGTATGACGTATGTACCTACAGCATGTAAACGTACAATTTATACACGAAGTAACGAAAGTTGAATTCACCTTAATCTCGTCATCCGGCGCCTCTCGCTTAATCTTCCCCGTAGTAAGGGATTTCAGAAGTTCCGGTTCACCTGGGCAAGGGACGGGAATCGGTGCCGGCGTCGTCCTTAAGGGTGCCGCGAGTGCGGCCGAGACTCCAGGAGCCGAGGGTGCACGTGGCGGCGACGGGGACGGGGAGGGGGACGGGGACGCTGATGCGGATGCCGAGGACGAGGGCGAACTGGGCGACGGTGACAACGAGGGCGAGGACGGGGACGGAGAAGTGAGGACTGATCTTCTCGCCGATCGTTTCTTCCCTGCGGTCTTCCTTACGTTGCTCTCCGCGTCGTTTGTTATCCTCGTTCTTGTCGGCTGAGACCTGCTACCCATCATTCGCTACACCTCCGCCCTCGCGATTCTTGCCGCCTCCCCAAATATATCACCAAATCCGCCGGACTCGCATATGCCAAATAATTAGCACTGAAATAAACAGGCAGGTACGACTTGCGTGCCAAGGTAGATCAACGCAACACCGTGACAGTTTTTTTTTTTAATACCATACGCGTGTGTACGATATCGTATTATTTATACTACCAGCCAGCACACGCGACTATTGCGTGGCTCACCTGTAGCTACCGTATGTACAAATGTACAACAAATCACCGTGGGTGTCACCAACGTTCGGCTCCCTCGCAAACATTTTCAACTGACTAGATTATAAGTATACCGATTTATTCACTCGTGCGTGTCTTTCTTAAAACGATCTACGGTGTCATCCGTGGGAACGGGCAGCCGTCAAGTAACTATTGTTATTGTATTCATTGTATGCGTGTATGTATGTACATGCCATAATACAAATTACTTTGTGATTGCGAGATATATTTACACGCGCTCGCAATTACGCTGCCTGAGATTATACGAGTACAGGTCGGAATGCTTTCGTTTCTGGTAGCGTGTTCTAATCGTGAGTAGGTACGACGTACCGTACAACATGTTCATTACCGGGTTTAGTACGGTCATCGGGACAATCTGTTGCCGGCGGATATAATAAATCGGGAAGCGAATATTTATTTGGATTAGGTGAGATATCCTCTGTCGGCACAATCTGGAGAATTGTTCCGAGTCCGTTCAACAATTGATAATTTGCAACGGCATGGATCGAGATCGTTGAACGGGCTGTATAAGTGGTCTCTCGGTGTTCGGTCTTCGCACTCTGTTCACGATTATTACTGCTCAATTGCAGCTGGAGCCCGCTCCTCCTATTTCACGTACGAACACTGAGTGAACCAGAAAGCTGGCCTTGTCGAGGAAAATGACACAGCTTAGACCCGCTTATTCTTCCCAGCCGCCGTTGTGACGACTGCACTTGGGATCAACTCCACTTGCTTCAAATTTACAGGTAGGTAGTTTTGAGCGGCAACGCGGATAACTCGACAAAAACTTCACCACGGTGCCTATAATTCCGAACCACAACTCCGCACTTTATCGGTTTGTCAATCTGCAACGACGAATACACGTATATTCTTACGAACGCGGTTTGACCCGTCGTTACGGAATTCGGGTAGGGGTAAATAAACGTCGTGGTGAGTAAAAATACGCCGGCGAAGTTTGAGAGAGATCGGAGTGAGACAGGGAGAGAGGACGAATCGGAAGGACGCGATAAGAAGGCGGACACGTAGGCGAGAGGAGGGGGGCGACCACGCGGGACGGACGGTCCTCGTGGAGGATAACGGAGGTGTGGTAGCAGGGAATAATTATTGGTAGGTAGGTGGGTAGGTACGGTGCGGAGAGTGAGGCTCGATGCACCACCTCGGGTACGGGACTGACCTCTCGGCGAACTAAAAATCACGCTCTTCGGATCGCGACACCGTTCGCCCGCAAGAACATAACCCGAGCTCCCTTCGCGGCGAGGGCGAGAGCGAGATCGCGGAGCCGCGTCGCGCCGCGCGTAAAAATAACCAACCCGTCGACGGAACCCGCGCCGCGCGGACTCGGACATCCTCGGAGAGGCTCGGCGTTAGTCCGGCGCTAGCGCCGCGAGCCAACCGCCCGCGTGTTCCACAGGCGCGACGACCTCAAGAGGCGAAATTCCGAGCCGATGATATAACAATTATTATACCCATGCCCGCGTCCTATTCCCGCTGCCTTCATCCCTGACTGCCGATTGCCGCCTTTTAGGTACACGCGTCTCAGTGCCTACGTTACGGTTACTACAAGGGACGTGTGCGGTACGCCGCATGAGATCCTGTAGCATACGGTAGTAGGATGTTGATAATTGCAAGACGTATACGTAGGTGTAATACGTGCGTTCACGATGAACCGCAGCGTTATCTTTGCCCGTGCATCGGGTCGATCGGACCGATGTTAATGTTGCGATCCATTTTTCGCGATTTGTTCGTGATCCTGATATTACTGTTTGCGGAACGGTACGGTCGCAAGTTATCTCACTTATATTGTGGATCGTTGAACAATAAATGCATTTATCGTCCGCGTTTTTATTTTTTATTTTTATTTACTTTTTTATTTTATAGTTTTTTTTTTTTTCTTATGGCAAAATAAACAACAAATTGCTAGAAATTTCACTAATTCCGCTAAGACAGACTTTTAAGCCAGTCCAACTACTGTATAAATTACAGCAAACTTAGATCTGGCCGTTACAGAACGCTTGTTAAAGACACTATACAACAACAGGTATCATACGCTTTGTACCAGGTATACTGGAGAAGCAACAAACGGGGTAGTAAATAAATACAGCTTGTAAACCGTATGTATAAGCTGACGATAAGTCGAAGCGAAGAATGAATCATCTCGTTGTAAACGGAACGCGAGGCACTCTCCGAGTTGGCCACCAGTCTCCCCCCCCCCCCTCTGCTCTTTCCTTTCCAGCCCGTGCGAACGCAAACAAACCGATTACTAAATATAACCGCATGTTCCCGTTACCGTCGCACCCTCTATATATATGTTACACTAGGATACTAAAATATACACCGGGTAGCTGCAGGCGCGATATCTGTATCTAGAGGTTCATTCGATTAGATTTTTCCTACGCCATTATGAACGGGAATGTAGCATTGGTAATCGCATAATTCTAATTCTGATAGAACAGTCTGTTATCGCTAATACAATTATCACCATGATTATTATTATTATATTATAAAGGGGCAAGTAAAGCCTCCTAATATCAGTAGACATGTATGTACGCCAGCGTCAGAGATTTCCGTGGAAGTAGAAATGTAAAGCTTTGAAAATATAACAGCTGTAATTTTTTTTTTTTGGCACATTGTCTACCAAGGGCGAAAAGTGTGTCTTTTTTACCCGCCTGTAGAGTTTGCAGTGCGATTCGTAGGCTTGTAAGTTCGAGCGAAGCGAGTGCGTATTGGGAACGGGAAACGAGTAATGCCAAACATCCGAGGGCAAAAAGGCCCCTGGCCCGTGGGGTGCGGTAGTATTATACATTACGTAACAAGGGGATAATCGGTTTTATTCCCGTGGTGCATGTAGGATTTTATTCGCGACTTACAGTGGCCCCTTTATTGACTTGAAAAGTGGTTGCCCCTTTAGCGGAGGAAAAGTGATACTTTTTTTCCCGCAAACGCGGGGAAAAAAGAAGTTTGAGAGGGAATTGTATGCAATTTTTGTCCCGCTTTTCAGGTCAATGAAGTAGCTATTACAGCTGAGTCGGGATAAAAGTCCTTTTCCACCCATCCGGGACAAAATGACGATATTGATTACCCGCCGATTGCAGAACGGTTCCTTTTGTCCCGGATTTGAGTTAAAAAAAAAAAAAAAAAACATTCAACAGTATCCCAATAGTCTAAAAACATTTCAGGATATTCCGTTGGCGTTATGCACATAAACCAAATAGCCAAACTAATTATATGCATTATACCATACGCAAGCACATATATAGATATATTATGCTCTTGTTCATTCATCTGGATAACGAAAACGTGGTAGACACATATATTTATTGCTGGATAATAAAAATACATTATTTTAAACTCCACTTTTCACCCGTAAGCAAACTGTCACGTATATTACGTATAAACCTATAATAAGTAGAGTTTGATATGCAGGTGTATAACACAATTCAAACTTTGACATAATTCAACAAACCATGAGGATGAAAATAAGAATAACAACAATTGTAACAACAACCGCGACAACAACAGCAACGATAAGAACAACAATAACGACGACAGAGATGACGAAAATAATGACACCGATAATAACAACAATAATGAAAACTATTATAACGACAGCAACCACAATATGATAAGCGATTGGAATGATATGTATAGCATATACTATCTAGATATGTACACAATTTCAATGTATACCACAGCTTAAGTACTTTTCGATTAATCGCAGGGCTGAGGCGCAAAATACGCTTGTAAAAAAGAGAAAGAACAAAAGTATGACGCGATTCAGCGTGATCCACGAAAATGATGTATTATACGTAGTTCCGCCTCACGTATGTACAGAATATTTCTATTGTCTCGACACAGATACTCAGTAGCAAATGTTGTTTTTTGGAGGTAAGGGAAGTAATAAATTATTATTCACAGTAGAAATAATGATTACGACTCGCCGTCGAAACTGTCGTTGGTTTCACATGATATACTGCACAGTTTCATTGTAAGTATGTTATTTGTACATAATATGCAGTTGCGATTATTATTACTTTAATCTATGAATTTGCAGATAAACGATGACCCGATAGTCTAAAAGCATTTCAGGATACTCTGGTGTGCGTTATGCACATAAACCAAATAGTCACTACTAATTATTACATTAATTATCTATTACCTGTATGATCAACATTATCGTCGTTGTCGTTACCCTCGGTATTAGGTACTATTTTAAATGCCATCGCTATTACGTTACGTAACACATGTTGCACTTTGCGCATTGGAGTGGTCCTTAAAAAGGACATTTTTGAATTTCTACTGTTTCATCCCCCACATTGGCTCCAAATAATTCAAAAATAATTCCTTAAATTTTTCAGATTTTTATCTCAACTTCAAACTCGTGCCGCCAGAGGGTTGTTTTCCCCGTTTAATCCGTTTCAAGGGAACAGTAAATCTACTAAACGAATTTCGATGAAATTTGATACAGGGGGGGAGGGGGGTTGCTCGGGTCGCTAATTACGAATCTGAACTCGAGATTTCGAAATTAAAAATGGCGTATCCAATGTGGCGGACAAACATCCCAAACTCACTTGATATTGCCATATTGGATCCACTATTTTGACTTTTTAAATTTCGGGTCCACATTCGTAATCAGCAATCCAAGCAAACCCCCCTGTATCGAATTTCTTTGAAATCTGTTTGGTAGATTTACCGTACACTTGAAAAGAGTTAAATGGGGAAAGTCGATTTGGGGGGTGAGACAATCAAAATTCAAAGATAACCGTTTTAAGGACCACCCTGAATCGCGCATATTATCATTGGATAAAAATCCATAAATGCACTTTCAATATCGGCAGTTACGCCTTGTTGTACTGTTTAATAAATGTTAAATGCAGTAATTCAACAAATTTTATAATTTCAATATTTTAACTTTTATATATAATTTGCATATGTTTTTTTTTCCAATCAGAAAACCATCTTCACAGCAATCAATTGGGTATAAAAAATAATGGTAACAATCATGTAATCATCCTGTTGCTCGGTAGTTACGCTAATTGTTACCCAACGATTAACTATCCATCTGTACTTTCAAGATTGCAAGTTGCACACCTTGACAATTCGTAAGTCTTGCATCGATCAAGCATAGGCAATGAATCATCGAGAGTAAAATTTACTTTCCGATTCGCACCATAGACGGGCTGGCGCTTTGTTCAGTCAGCGAACCGATCAGTCTGACCAAATCATTGGTTGCGGAGTGCAGACTAAAAATTAAGCGAAATTCTCATATTATTTCGCATTTTCAAAGCTCCGTCTGATCACCTATAAAACCTTTTCTACCTATCTTGTCTATCTACCATTAGTATGCTCTAATGTTCGTAGAGGGATTTTGTACTTGTTACAACTATCGCCAACCGGCATAAATCATCTTCCATTTTTAAATTCTCTCTCCCATACATATTAAGCACATCCCGATAGTATATAGATCTCCCATCCTGCTTCTATCGTTGAACGATAGGCGTTTAAACATCATTTACTAATTACAAGCTAACTAATCTAACTCTGTAAGAGGGACGAAACAAGATTGAAATCGGTAGTTTCTTCATGAATTACGGAGATTTTGCAGCTTCGCCATTTCTGCTCATATCTTGAAGCTCCTTTCCTTCTGTAATCAAAATAAATTTACGATTCACCTCAAAATGAAGTAGCCAAAATTTCATGTTTTGTTTACTACTCATTATTCATTAAAAACCAGTGCATCTTTTCACCTAGGGCAATTTCAATGCCTGCTCGATAGACGTAAAAATTAGATTAGAAAAACAGATTTTCAGATACAAGCACATGTACGTAAAGGCTTAACTAATTTCTGAACTTGGGAATTTCTTTCCACGCGGTAGAACGGTTAGCCTTATTGTTAAAAAGAAGTTACCAGCTGTATGAATAATCGAAAGCCGAGTAAAGACATTTCAAGAGGTAAGCTGCAACACGGGCAAAAACACACGTATATGCGTAAACGTATTATGCAAACACGCCGCACGTCTACAGACATATGTACAATAATACGAGTGAATACGTAGAAAAAAGTGTATATGGGGAAAAAAGGGCAAGTAGTTATAAAAATACAAATAAAGCAGTTTATTTACATAAGGTAGAAAAACAAGTAGAGAATATCAATACGTTTGTCAGCGTCTATTCGTATGGAGTGCGCACTTTATAAGATTCATTCGGCAGGATCTTCTTTCCTGAAAGGACTGTCACAGTAGCGAAATTCTGAGTGTTTACAAAAGAAGCGAAGTTATCCCAAATTTCTAGGACTCCCGCTGACACAAACTATTTTCCGAATAATGCCAATCGCGGTAATCGTCACGATAGTCATGTAAAGACCAATTCCACTTCGCGCCCTTATTGCTACACGATGTAGACGTTGTACAGAGAAGTAGGGGTTCACTTTCCGAATATCGTGCAATATCGTGCGGCACAAGTTGACAGCCTCGTCGCGGACGATCGGGTGTCAAAGAGGTTGTTTTATGCATGTTCTGCCGCTTGCAATTGCGGTAGAAGTAGTAGTAGCAGTCATAGCGATACGACGGGCACCTCCTAACACTATTGTCGATCCGTTTCCCAAACTCATCGCCAATGTGGTTAGTTTGGCAGCTCCAGGGTTCTTCCCTAGCTCCGCCCGGGCCCAACTTTATTCCGTTTCCTGCGAAGGTATCAAGTGAACCACCGCAACAAATTCACGTCCTGGCCTGGACCGCTCGACTTTAGCGGAGGGACAGATAAATCCGTACAGGTACGTTACCCACCCCAGTTTACACCGTAAATTACAGATTTTCTAGTATTCACTTTTGCCCACGACTTGAGTTGTAGCGTTTCTAACGAATTTTGTTTAACATTCGTCACGAAGGTGGACGTGCAGACACGTTTTCAATACCAGCTGTTAGAACCATTCGCAAACATGAGCTAAACTAGCAGCCCCCATAAGCACATAAAGTGTATATTTCATGCGTAAACCATGTAAATACCATATAGAAGAAATGGTAAAGGGATAAATGATAGTATTGAGCATAGCGATATGAAAAAGACAGCGAGAAGGTAAACTCCGCATGCCATGAGAGTAATAGGTTCCACTAACCGTTTTGCCAAGCGGGTTGTGCCAAGGGCTGATGCAAGCATTCGGATGGTTCAGTTTCGTCTTTCCCACAGCCGGTCGTGTTATCGTCGACGAACCTCACCAAGAACATTACAATCGCACCAACGATCGGAGGAACGCCAGCCAAAATGAATGCCAAGGTATATGAGCCTGAAAGGTCAGTAGCATAATCAGCCGGTACTGATACGATAATACCATTATACCCAGAATTTATAATATGTCCGGTACATCCGCTATCTGAATGTTTGAATCGAATAAAATTAAATTTACTCACCTTGGGAATCGAACAAATATCCGGCGATCGGTGGCCCAACAGTCAGCGGTATAGAGCACATTCCCAGCAAAAATCCAATTGCCTGACTAGCGTCCTTTTGACCGCATATATCGAATGCAATTGGACCCAGAAGAGAAATGAAACACCCGTCAACCAGCCCCATTCCAAGAGAAATTACTAGCAGTAGGTTGAAGGAATTGGTCACAGGTAACAGCATTGTCAGGAGACCAATGGTGACGAACGAAATCTAAGAATAAAAATGTTTCTTACCCCTGCAATATTCGGTCGAAAGGGAGGTGATACTTTCATGAATTTATTGGTCTTCTATATAAAGTTAATGCGGGCAGAGGACAACTGAGAAGAAACCTCTAGCAATAAGCTCAATCCAGATCAATCCTTCGTCAGGCCAAAGAATTGTCATTTTTATCATAGAGGAAGGTGAGGCTAAGCCTGGGACTTGAAATTTTTCGGGGAGCAGACTTTTATTATTTCTAGTAAAGAGCCGCGAAATTCGGTCTTGTCTTACTCGGCTTCCCAAGAAAATGTCAATTAGTCATTTTTTCTTTTTTAAGGCGGCTGGTTTTTAACCACCTTCCTATATTAAACCGATGTGTAGAATATATCACTGTGAGCACATACCTGTTGCAAAAGTATACGGTTCACACGTGGCAAATCGGCTACGAATCCGAACAGAAGGCGCCCCACTCCAGACGTGATAGCGATGCACATTACGGGCAACTTTTCGTCGTGTCCAGTAAAATTTTTCTTCACGAACGCACCAATGTGAACGTATGGCACAAAGTATCTGCAGAGGCGACAATAATTAACGATCTTTATTACATTATCTTCAATATTCGAATAAATTACGCAGATGTAGATGATGTACAAGGATCTTGGTTCAAGCATAACAGACACGTGCGTAGCGCTCTGCTGTTTCATGGATGTACAACTACTACATGACAGAACTCTTTTGATTCAGCACACATTGTTTATTTCTATTAATGAAAATATTGAATCAGGTTTAACTTGCCCGAAAAGTGCTAAGGGAATTGCGGTAGCCCAAATGACGTAGCGTTTCCTCTTCCACATTGAGATGTTGATCACCTCTTTCAGTTTTAATTGGAAGTTGAAACGGCCTGCGGCACATCTTTCGGGTGACGATGATGGCGCTGCACAGTTTAGGGCGCATCAACAACATTCACAATGCAATCCTTAGCTACTGTCAAGAGTTTGATTATTGGCATGAACGTCCAATTTTTTTTTCTGTTATTCTCAAATCGAGGAATCCAAATACTTGGGTTACATATACTATAAATGATACGTGGAATTGGATTACGTTTTTCCTATATACTCACGTAGCAAAGGCTTGAATAGTACGGCGCAAGCCATGACACCCGCGGTAAGGGCGGCCAGACTAATAAGCAAACCCTTCATGCCAACGCTGTCAAGTAGAGCTTGCATGACGTACGGCATGGCAACCGTGAAGGCGGAACTACCCGCCGTCACAATGCCATTTACCAGACCCGATCGTCGCTTGAAATAGTGACCAAGGATGACCAGACTAGGTGTGTAAGCGAGGCTAGCACCCAGACCATACATTATAGCGTACGTTAAGTACATGACCTCTATCTGCAATTAAACGCGATAATTTACCGTCCCAGTGTGTTTCATTCAACTTTTATTTATTTTTTCTCGTGCCTACGTTTATCATTGAATTTCGAAATAAAATAAACGAAATCAGACCTTTTGCCAAATAAAGGAAGATATAAACAATCCCAACGTCGCGAGGCCACCACCAAGGAGGGTCGTCATTTGTACCCCAATTTTATCCGTGAGAATACCGGCGACCGGTGACATAAGGAACATCATGCCAATCGCCAAGGAAGTCACTAGGGCTGCAAAACAGAGGAAACATATGTAGGTATATCTATATACAGTACATACTTGCTTACAAATATGGATGCGTAAAAATCATGTTTTCCTGAACTGTCATTACTCAGTATAGACGATGGAAAGTACATGTGTAAACAGTAATCACTTGAGCCATGATCAGATAAGAAGGCCATCGATCATCGAGGAAGAAACGGAGACAATCTCTGGACGGCCCAAGATTGTCGCACCATCATTTGTGTAACATATGCAATATGTATACTATACATGTGCTTCAAACAAATCTAAGTGTTGATGATAAGTGAAACCCACACTCCACAATCGTCATGTAGAGATGTTGTGATACATGTGTGTTCCTAAAAATTCTAATCGCTACATAATATGAGTGATAGAAGTACAGTATCCCGTCCGCATAGAGGCCCTCCGAATAGGGCCGCCTTGCTCATCCTTGCTCGAGTAGAGGGTGATCGAAAAGCTATGTCGCGAAATTGCTGTTAATATCAAGAAAAAAACTGTGAGGTCGGAATAATGACAGACATAACTAAGAGTGAGCATTTTTATAGGCAATATTTCAGATTTGTGCAAAACGTATTCAAGTTCAAGAACATGGATAACCCCGGGCCAACTCCGATTCCGAGCAATCAAAGTCGCATATCGCTCTGCAGATATATATATTCCAGCGATAAAAGTGTCACTTTATACGATTTACAAATGATCACTTGCCCATAAATGTCTTTCGTAATTCTCAAATACATATAGAGTTATTATGAGAGGAGTTATCGCACGGATGAGCGTCTGAAAAGAAATTTAAAAAATCTGTTCACCAAATAAGAAATTCATTCAACGCAAGGCACAAGATACATGGGAAATTCCACGTGGTATAATCGACCTGACCTAAATCTTGACCCTCTCAAAGCCAGTTCAAACATTGTGAAATATTTTTGCTACATCGTAAGAGTGCGTGATTTCTGTGAATTTGTATTCAAGAACGATTATACGATAGCAGCCGATGAAATATAATAATATTCGGCAATCGCCAACGTCCAAGTTTAAGTGAAGTATAAATCGGAAACCATAGGTCGTACAGAAAAAGCTATAAGGCACAAAAATTTCCATTCTGAAGCGCTTTCATACATTTTATCGGCAGCTATCGTCTTTAAACGTCTTCGAATAAAAAATGTATCAATAATCACAATACTTTCATGAAATAATAAAAACATTTTACAAAATCTGAACCGGTTTCGAGAGAGTCAGGATTTCGGTCAGTGGATTTCCCTATATGCCTAGTTATATGGAGTTTTTACATACGTCTGTGTATATCTCTATACTTCGTCATCGTCGAGTCTCCAGCCATGTCTCAAGGAGACGACCTGGCAATTTGCTATAACTACTTGAAAACAGACAATAAGTGGCAATTAAACACCGTAGGGTGTCTCCGGGAAGCTAATATATCGTTTCGTCGATAATGGTGACAAAAAAATCACAAGAGAGGAAATCCAAGGCAATGTGATTTCATCACGTAATTCACTCTGACGTCTTGTTCGGAATATATTCTAAATAATATCGTATCTCTGCAGAATGCGGTGCGGGTCCATCGAATGTTTCATAAGTATACATAGTATACATAATATACATATATACATGCACGACAAATTCATGATTGTCAAGGCGAGATCTATTATACATATGCATACGTGTCCACTAGGCTCGGTTTATTCTGTTACCAATCTAGACGCGGTTTTGTTTCCTCTGCAGCTAGATACATACATATAGGAAATACGAAGCCCTCGGTAATGAAATCAACCAAGTCAGATGTAACATTCATGTGTTGGTATTGTAAAACATGAGATACAAAAAAGATTTACGATGACCCTGATCGAAGGAAGTTGATTTAGGCACGTGATAAACTTTAATATCTGTGGCGTGCACGCGTTACAGGCAACGAGTAGAGCTATATCTTTCATACCCAATACGACGATAAATAAGTATTCCTATTCGGATACTACTACAAAAGCACAGGGACTGACTGTTAAAGCGAGATCGAAAAATGTATCGCAAGTTGTCGCAGATAACGATTGCCAGATTGTCTGATTGGATTTGGCGCTTAAATTATTGACACGTATTTGTGTCCGTCCAGCGCTTGCATCTTCGATTCGATGCAACCAACTTTTCATATGCGTTAAATTTTCTTCTAAACTCTCCCTTGAATTTGGATGGATACAAAACGCAGCTTCGTAATTATACTTTAGAGAATTTATAGAAAGATGCAACGAAGTAAATTGTAATCGGTATAATCACTGCTCGTTTGAATTCGAGAGCGATTCTCTCTTTTGCTCATAAATCCGGCGCGAACAGTTTCGAATGCATCGAAACGTACTGTGCTTGAATTTTTTCATAGCCAATTAGTTATCCGGCACCAGCAAGATCTGGAACGCAAGATTAACGACAAGTGTACAAGGAAGTAAAGGCCTTATACTTCTTAGTGATCCAAAATGGCAATTCTTTCGGTAGGGCGTTGCTTATTTAATTGGCTAATTTCACTACTAAATTTGGTTGCCATTCTCATGCCGCCGGGTGAATGCCTCGTGCAGTCCTAAATGACGATTATGCTAGACCTGAATTAATCGTAAATTAAACGTTCGTTAATCGTAATTGAGGTCAAGTAATGTCTCTACCAATTCAATTTCTTTCATTGTTAGTCGCTTATCGTTAAGATAAATCATAAATTTACATCAAGTATCAGTAATGAATTGATTTTTTATATTTCATCATTAAGTGATCGCGCTCCACACGCCACCGTGATACCTTCCCCCAATACTTGCTGCTTCGTCGCGTCGTTATTCGGTAATGATTTGCCAGTGTTAAACTACGGTAATGAAAGAACCGTTTTTGCGAACATTATGCAAAGATAATTATTCCACCACCCGTCTGCAGTGGCAACATAATAAGCCGAGCCGGTATAAATAAAGACATGGCATGCTTATGTAGTACGCCCCCGCCTGATATCCTGGTCAACTCGTGCACAATTGGTGCTAGGAATTGCTAATCGCCCATAGTTCAAACGGAGACAAGCCACCACTACGGCTACATTAAATTGACGACGTAATACCCGTTGTTAGGTACTCGCACCTATGGGAATACTAATTTTAAGCTTGGTCGTCCCGATAGGTACCATTTACTCAGCATCTAACCCAATTTTCACTATAGTAGTGCAGTAATCGATACCAACAGAGTAACGTAATACCAGCTACAACACAATATTATTATAATCTTTCAAATGGACTACGCCTCCTCCTTCGTGAAGAAATATATGTATGTATGTATAAATTTTGTTGTGCACACATATAATATAATAACCAGGGTAGTTATGGTAGGTGGGAGGTGTTCCGCGAACGATATTATAGGAAAAGCCGCACGAGTCACGAGATAACTCCGTGACGCATGGACCGATGATCGATTCTATACGAAGATCAACAAGTTGTTGGGCTCCTGTTGTATACCTACGTCAACGTCGACGTCGACATGGAGTCGAGGATCTGTTGTAGATACGGGTGAGTTATAATAAGTTGCCAGCGTTTGCTCGGTAATGTAACAGCATTTGGCGAATCATCGCGGTGTACCAATGTGTACAATAATGATAGTTATAATGATAATAAAAATAAACTATAAAGATGCACAGTGTATGCGAGCTAGTTTGCATTGGGTAGGTACATAGAATTGCGTTGTCTTGTAGTATGATTGATGCGACGATAGCCATTTGCCTCAATGATAACGCGGGCGTCGTTCACCGTCGGATGGACTTTTGGACTCTTTACTTTAAACCCCCCCCCCCCCCCACCCCACCTAATATTATCCATGTTGTTTACGACCGTCCCAGACGCGTTCGTTCGTGCCTTAAAATTCCAAATTTGACCAGAAGTTTTCGTCCATGCGAAGATCCGAACTTCAATATTCTATGCTTAATTGTTTCTATTTTTCTTTTTCCAGAAAACACTCGTAACTATTTCGTCGCGACACTTATACAGGTAGTGGATATAATTATTTACGTAGGCAATTAAAAATCGAAGTGATTGAGAGCTATATCGTGCTTGGTGTAAAATACAAATTGCACGAAATTTTCGATGGGTACGAGAGTCTGGATGGAGTAACGAATGAAAAACTCAGAAGCCAAGATTGCACCAGGCCGAAGTTAAAACGTTCGCAATTGTTCGGTCGAAAATAAAAGAGTTTCCGCGAAATTGCAGAATTATACCAAATACTTCAAGAGACGATAAAATTTCTTCGTTATCGCCCGCACCAACATTATATGTGGGCAACAAAGTAATTGATGGAAAACTTCTTCCCCAATTACAATGCCATGCAAAAATTACGGAACGACTGTTTCGTGGAATATTCTTTCTTCCGCATACTTGATGTTTTTGACGAATACAACGAATACAGGGCGAAATTAAGATACGAATGCAAACAATTGCCTAACAATATTGTGCGTTCAATTTGCATTGAACTATACCCGACTCTTGTTCAGCTTGCCGATAAGAAAGTTAGCGTGGTACGTAAAAAGAGAGGGGCATTAAGTATCGAGATAGGATATATACATATAATACGGGAAAACTACAGCAATTAAACTGTTAATTAATAAATTACGTAAATATAAACAAGGCCGTTGATCCCACCCGTGATGTTATAGATGTATGGTGTGTGGCGCGTGTATGCGCGTATCAGCCTCTCCTTGTGCGTTACAAATTGATAATAATTAACGATTAAGGAGCGAAGGGTGTACCTCTTGTAAAACTTGTCGCTTCTTGTGAGGCCGCAGATTCCGATATTCTATAATTAATTATACAGCAGCCAATAAACGTCTGTGTTCTAGTTTCAAATCACGAGGAAAGGCTTAAGTTATATTGCAATTATCAACGCAAGCGGGCGGGACAAAATACGTACACGATTGCAAGAGAGCGATAGGGAGTGTAAGAAACAACTAAGGGCGGACATGTAGAAGGGTGTAGGGGGGTGCCCTGGTTGATTTCGACGTTGACGTATCTCAAATGCAAAAAAGAGCTTATTAGTCTAATTTTATACGCAATTCTGGACAAAAACACTCCAATAAATTTTCATTTGACGCAGAAATAAATTATTGACATGAATTCTACGAATTTACTTTCGCGATTTCGTAGAATCCGCGCCATTTTTATTTTTTTTATTTCCACAACAAAGAAAAGTTTATTGGAGTCTTTTTATTCCGAATTGCGTATAAAATAGGGCTGTTAAGTCCCTTTTCGCGTTTGACATGCGTGAACTTTGATATTTGGAGATATGTACGACGACGTCGAAATCGTCCAGGGCACCCCCTTTTAAAATATCTCTGGATACACTTGATAAATATACACAAATATGCAATGATACGCAATGAACGCTTGCATGTCCAAATGTGTTTACTTGTTTGGCGGGTAAAAAAACGTTGCTATTTTTAGCTGGTCGTTACCCTGCGATGCACCGGGGATCTATATGCTATAGTATAGATTTATATTATACATGTACGACTCACAGGCCTTGGAAGACGCTCCAGTTACATTCCTACTCTTGAGCATTCCTTCCAGCTGTATGTGGATGACGGAAGCGGAATTAATCACGCCCAGGATGATTCCATTAACGAAGAAACTGGCAACCATAATCACCCATGCTCTGCACCCACCGTCCGGAGGCTCAGCCTTGACCTCAGCCGACATCGGGCCAACCATCTTTTTCAAGGCACCACCGCCATGTGCGTTTAGTACCGTCGGGTTCGCGGTTTGATTCAACGGTGCCAGTTCCTCTGCAACCCCGACGACCGTCGCGTCGTTCGAAAGAGGATTTGACCATCCGTACGACGACGGGATGGAAGCACCCCGCTCGGCGTCCGTAGGTGCGGGACCGATTTCCCGAGGGAGTGAGGCGATCCCGTTCGCGTTCACCGCAGCTGACTGCGACTCCTCGCTGGAGGCGCGTTCGTCAATTTCGGCCGCGGCACCTCGAAGCTGGGAGTAAAGGTCCGGAACCGAGGCCTGTTTACCCTCTCCGCTCTCCGTCACGGTCATCCTGAGTCTCGGGTAGAAGTCTCACGAGAATGTCACTCTGGATTACCGCTAATCCTGGATACCGATTCTCCTGCTGCTAGCGTCTCGCCTGTCAAAGAGAGCGAAATTCATTAATGTCCGCGCGTCAATGTGTTCGAAATGCCTTCTGGGACCACCTACAACTTTAATCGCCAGATGAAACAGAGTTACGGCAAGTGCCGAACAGCCAGCAGGTGAGAAGCTGACCGTCCTCCAAGTAGCCGACCCCGCGTCTACCTTTATGGATAGGGCTTCTGCAGAGCCAGAGCGGATATAGCGTATAGATTACACGGAGGTAAGCTGCGGCCACTGTCTCAGTGCAGGGTCCTTATTCTGTAACTTTTTTGCCTATCATGAGTAAGATTTTTTTTGTTCAAAACTGCTTTTCTTGTCATTCCAAATAGAGTTTTTCTTCACCTTTGTCATCGGTACAGATTATGAGTTACAGAATATGTTCCCAGCTCTACACCGCATCGGTGTAAGTAGCAAACCTCAGCGAAAGCGTTGCAATATTTATGCGAATTCATGTGAAGACTTGAATTAATGGAAGTACTCGCAAAGCAGTTTATCTTGAAATCGCGAATTTCAGATTAATGCTCATTGTATCTCACGGGTTACAGGCAGTATCGGTCGAACAGGCGGCAATTTTAATCTATGTGGTGCTGGTGATCGACGGTGTATGTACAACGACCTTTATCATCGGTCCTGCGGGAACGGGAGATCCTTTGTCGGGGACGGATCGAGTCAACGCGGACACCGGTGAGCTATTACAGAAGCTTCGACAGTTGGGAGAGATTCCCATCCGACGTACGCGACGGCTGGGAGAAGACTGCGTCGCAAGCCACGGACTTCGGTCCACTGAACACAATCGCTCGCGGATCGGCGACACTCGACAGCTTTTGAGTTGTACGTGATTTGCAGCTTTCACGGTGCCGCAAATTCTACAAGTATCTGGTGTTGTGCTCATAGCAACTTGCAAGCATACTGCTGCAACACGATTTTGTACTATGCAGAGCGTGACCGGGTCCGTCTTTTTTTTAAACAACAAATTCGTAAATACGGTCTAGCTGGCAAACGAGAATTAGTGTTTTTCGCCTTAACTGAAAGCACTCTTGGGAGTAAATGATAGATATAGGTACTCGTATATAATCATTTCGCATCTCTTAGTTCAACTCTAGCGTTGCATTGTTAAATGAGATACAAGCGTGGGTACACGGAGAGAAATATCTGAGAAAAATTACCCTGCTGTTACTATAATCGTGATGTAAAACACACCTAATGCAGTTTTTACCGTGCTGCATCAGAAAAATGCGTCGTCACATTTTAAATTTTGTGCTGCCGAAATACATAGTTTCTAAGCAAGGTAGTAATTTTTTTTCACAAAAACCTATAATTTTTGTAACATGCATCAACAAAAACTGCAGGGTAATTTTTCTCAGATTTTTCTCTCCGTGTATGACAGAAATATATGTGTTATCACATTTATCGCTTTACGCGGAAGAGTTGTCCGAGCCGTTCGTGATTGTATGCCATGGTTTATCACAAGTTATATCTTCCCTTATTTGTAGATGTGTAATACTTATTGACCGTCATTTGATTCAAGACGGGGAAATAAAGATTTCGTCGGTATATACGGTCAGAAAATATTTGTTTTAACGGCTAACGTTTCGGTGAAAGCAAAGGTTAACCTTCCTCAGAGTCTATGGTAGATATATAACATGCAGTAATTAATACATAATCTAACAATGAAACTTGACTATCATCACCATGTGAGTTACATATTTGTAAGGAAAACCATGTACATAAAATTACAAACATGTGAGTCACACGATGATGATAGTCGAGTTTCATTATTAGATTATGTATTAATTACCGCATGTTATATATCCGTCAAAGACTCTGAGGAAGGTCGACCTTAGCTTTGACCGAAACGTTAGCCGTTAAAACAAATGATTTCCGACCGTCTGTACCCACGAAATCTTTATTTTTCATCTTATTGTTAGAGAAATGAAACGTGTATCATGTGGTCGGTACAACAAGCGCAGTAACGCAGTGAGTGCGATACCTCCTTAAAATTAGAAACCCGCTGGCTGCGTCTCATAAGAGGACGCAGGCTTGTGAAAAAAATTACCGCGTTGGACGCATCGTGTGTATAAATGTTACAGCGTGTGAGTAGGTAGTATACCACGCCTTTAGAACAAAGAAAACCACGCTGGTACCGAAAAAGGATGGAGCGTTGCTCGCTTCCACCAGCCACAGTTAGTTCCGAAAAATCACGAAACCGCGAAACCGCAGCAACCCCGCACGTTTCACATAGGACTGCGTGCATCGCTCACGAACGTTAGGAATCATACATGTAAAATGTCCTTCGATGATGCAATGGATTGTTTTTTTGTTTGTTTTTTTCTTTAAATTAAATATTTCACCTTTCTGCAAAATTTATTAACAAATTTCTGTCGCAGAAATATTATTCCCTGCATTTTACCAATAGGTAATTCGATATAGGTAGATATATAACATAGGATCGATCTACACCAAGCGATCACTTTATTATTATTACTTCTATTATTTTGTTGGAAAGAGAAATTGTAGTAGACTCGATATGTTTTCACGAGAGTTTTCCGAAAAATTGATCTATATTATCATAAAACGTGTACTGTATATTGTTGTGTTATATACACAGAAACAATAAATTAGTCATCGAGGCCTGGTGACACGAAAAACTGAATTGCAATGTTATTTCGGTCCATCAATATTTACTCGTATATATTGTCATACGTAAACAATGAACGCGCAACGTCCTGCGCTTATCAGCTGTACCGGGAGAAATGCAATTGCAATAGTATTTACACCGAAATACATACAATACTGTATAATACTTGTGTACCTATAATATAAAGCGTGCGCGTGGTTTGAACTTGCCGCCTGCGAAAGGTCTCAGCCATGAGGTCCCCGGGATACGTGGGAACAACTGGATGCCATACCGAGATAAACGTTCCTCCACTCGGGTGATGTCCAGATGGCCGAATTCAATGTATGCACAAATGATATCCGTGTCCCCTGGCCGTATGCAAGTTCACACTATCGCAGTCTATCCAGGTGATATTCTGCAACGCAACGTGTCAGCTAATGAATCGGCGGATACATCTGCCTCCATCGCACGGTTAAATCTGGATTCACGAAAAGGGTTGGCCAATCGCTGCAGCGTTGCGTAAAATTGCGCCAATGCGATTGTAGCTCCAAGAGTACCGACACCGGATTGGGAGTGCGATGAAGACGTATATCTTGGTCACGTTTATTTTGGCACGTGGCGACTGGCGTCCTGCCGATACGCTTTCCCATGACTAATTCACTAGACCGGAGATGAGCCGGATTAGCCTGATAGGGTTCATACTCTCGTTTTTCCTGAACCTCATTTGGCAGCGTGATCTGACACAAAATCAATTTTTTAAACACTTTTTGATACATCGTGGACGGTAAATTCAGGTTGATTACCGTCCCGTACTGTGTCGTGCTTTACTTGTACTCCGAAAGGTTATAAGGAAAAGCCGGTGCTAATATTTCTCGTATCTCCCGAGGATTAACGCCCTCTGATCGGATTTTTGCTAAGGTATCTACAAACGTCGCGACGGTTATCGGTGGTGTTATTCACTATCACTACATAGAATAAGTATAAATCGATTACCGACATTCGATTCCCATCACAGTTTTCCCAACATGTATTTACCGTTCAGGTAACTCGAGAATTATTTCTAAAATCTATTTCGCAACAAAGAACGGTACTAAATAAGGGATGACAAAAAAAACTTGCAAAATCTGAAAAATGAGACAATTCACAAGTTGACCTGTAGGTATGAGCATAATCCTTATCCCTTGAAACCCTACAGGTTTTGTGTAAGACTTTTTCTTATATACTTTTTCAATTCCAAAATATTTACCTGGGGCGATTAAAACCGACCACACCGTGTAGAGAATCCCAATAAAAACTTGTTAATGTAATCGTATTCTTCGATATAAGGAGTCACTCCTGATCGTATGTATTCAATACTTATTCAACGTTGGATGAATAACGATTGGTTTTAAAATATGTATTATATAATAAGATAATCGATAGACTCAACTAACTGCTTAATCTTGCGAGTTGTCAGGTTTTAGTTGTTTTTTAAAATTAATAGCAATCTTCTTGATTTCGTCTAAACCCTCGTCCAAAGCAGTTTGAGCTTCATGCTTCACGTTCTCGTCAGTTGAACTGAGCAGCTGCAGAACCAGATCTGTAATAGAAACACACGTCTCTCTTGTAAAAAATGTGTTGGCCTAAACAATTAAAGGGAATGGTGATAAAAAGTAATTGCAACCAACCGTGATATCTCGAGAGAGTAGAAGCAACATGAGACTGGATCAGCGGCTGTAAGAATTCGAGAACAGATAACACATGCCTGCCGGACATGTGTAGTGCAGTCTGTGTGGTAGCTGTAAAAAGGATGCTGGTTGTTAGATGTAATGCCAGGGCTGGATCCCGAGTTGTCGATAACTGTTCCAACAAGGCTTCACGGTGACCAACCACTACAGGTCTTTCCTTTTTTTTGTCAAATTTTCGCAGTACCAAACAGCAAGCAGCCAGCGCCGGTTCAGCAGCAATCAAAAACTCCTCTACCGAAGATCCCGCCACTGCCTTATGCAAATTATTTAAAGGGTCCTTAACGTCAGATGGTAGCTCGGTAATAATCTTTAGTCTCGCTTCGGTTGTTATTACTTCCGGGCATTGAATCAAATTTTGTTGCGCAGCCAGCTTGAAAACATCGCTAACAAGATCGGTACCTAATGTTTTCATCAGATACTTAGTAAGGCCGACCTGTATACCTTTGTCAAGTTGCTTTATACCTTTGTCAAGTACTCGTATGCTTGTTGCCAAAGCATTTAGTCTTTCCTCAACCACATTCAAATTATTTGTCTTTGTCATTTGTGCGAGCTGTTCCGCAGCTGCCACTGCTTGTTTACTTAGGTTCGGCTGTAAGTAGGACGCCAATTCTCTGACAAGTCCCTCAATATCGGACAGATTCTCATCCTTACCGATCTCAATTGCAATATCGTCAACTGTGAAGAATACGAATTCTTTCTTTACAGAATTCTGTGACTCTTGCGCATCATCTGAATCAGCGTCTACCGTATTTTTTCCACGATAATTCTTCTTCTTTGTAGACTTAGTCCTGGTCTCACGACCTTGGCTACCACCCCCAGCTTTACCGCCGACAGCTTTTCTTCGTCGCTCCTCCCTTTTATCCACCCTGCATTCATCAGGATCAACAAGCTTAGATTTTATTTTTGATTCGGCAACAAACTGTAACCATTTTCCACTGTCTACTGCTTCTTTAGCTTTTTTCTCAGCAACTCCCTCAAATCGCAACACCAAGTTTTGAAGAAATGCATCTGATATAGCAACAGTATTCGCAAAGACATGGATGTTTGAATTTGTTCGTTTCATTGAATCTTTCAATAAAGTCTCAGCATCTTCAGGACTGAATACAGACGGCAAGAGCGGATAGATATCAGTAAACGAGCCAGTAGCTGCAACCTCTTCCACGTTTGCATCGACTTGATCGGTAATAGCTGGACCCACTGCGACTGAGTCCAGCAGAGATAATTTTTCATTCGCAAAATGACGCTTCACAAAATTCTGTGGGTCCGAAAATCCTAGACGTGAGAGAGCGTCATACTCTGAAAATAGTATTTGAAAATTTATACACTAATCAAAAAAAATGGCGATATCGTATTTTTTTAACAAGGTAAGGGCTAAACGATAAATTTCGATCAAGACTGTAAGTCCTTAGAACTGGTATATGTATGGAGGTTTTTCGACAGTATCAGCCACAAAGAGCAATAACTTGAATATTAGCAGTTCAATCGCGACAAGGTTCTAATGTAACCATGAAAAAGTGAGAAATACAAATGATAAAATATCGAATGAAAACTTGAAAGCACACACACCAAGGTAGCCATTTTGCTTGTAAAAATTGTCCACCCAGTCATTTTGGCTCTTTGAATAAATCGAAGGTACATAAATCCCATTGCCTCCCTGTTTCCCCGTCACAACTCCCGGTACTTGCCTCATCTCCTGCAAGTTGTCAAGAATTGCTGCAATAAATCACTAATTAGTATTGATAATTAATTTCAACTAAGCAAGCCACTTGAATTATGATGAGGTCTCTGGTAAAACGTAAACAGTGAACAATGTATTACGAATAATCGAAAATAAAACTCACACGAAAATATCCTTTCAGGCACAGAGCACTGGCCAAGAATGGCCGAAATCAGGGTCGGTTTAGTGATGCCGGACAATGCCCCCCTCGTCTTTGCCTTGTTTCTAGCCACATATCCTTCCGTATAGAAAACTCTTGGGTCCTGTCTATCCTGCCTTCCAAATATAGTTTTCCCGAGTTCTCTTTCTACAGTGGATTGTAAAAATTCGGCAGGAAGATCATAGTGCAGGGTCAACTGAGCAACGTCAACATGGCCCTGCTGGCTCAACCTGTCATTTATTTCCCCGGTGATCTTGGTCATGTAGGTTTTATCGACTAGTTGGCCCAGAACTAGCTTGACAGACTTGTCATGTCGTTCGATATCGGTTGCAGCTTTTGACACTTGAGATAGATCAACGTTAAGTAGTTTAGCCAAGTCAGCCAGGTTTATACGACCGCCGCATACTTGTAGCTCATCCTTGATTTCTCTGACGAGTTGCTGGGGCGTAACGTACTCTTTGCCATCTGTTGTGAATACAACGTCCAAAAGTTTACTTTCCAACAGCTTCGTTACAATCTCCACGCAATTATGCTCCGACAATCTGCAAGAAATATCAATTATGGAAACTGGCTAAAATACGATCAATCAACACTGTCCAATGTTTGACTATTTAAATTACATTATTATGTTTATACGAGGTTATTCTGAACCACCTACCCTAACCTAACTTAATCCTGAACAAATTATGTGCGGATGTGCTATAGTTGTGAAATTAAGAAAAAGGTTAGCAAATGTTGGATTATAAATAAGTGAGCGAGTGAAAATTAGACCTTTGCAGCGTCGAGCTCAGCTGCGCCTTTTGAAAATCAGCAGCTAGGCGTTTTACTTCGTCCCAGTCCACAGCTGTCATTTTGGAAAGCAAATTTCACGTTGAGCAGGCGATCATGGGTAACCGATCATGTGGAACACCGCACTGATATTGCCGCGATTCATCGATTTAATCGAAAATCGATTATCTTTGGTCATTCCTAGGACGGGGTTACTGAACCAGACTGAACTAAACAGGGAGACTATAATACAACACGAGGCACTTGTCCGCATTGTTTCGGTAGGAGGTATCGAATGCCGATCCTCGCGAAGAATATATTACCGGTGTGCGTTAGATTAAACAATCTATTGACTTCGAGTATGGCATCGGCCAATGTTATTAAACGCTTGGAGTCAAAGGCATCGGCTGCTGAACAAATAATAGCAGGATTAAAACGAGAAGTATGTTGTAACTTAGATTAACCTAACCCAACTCATTGTCAGGTTACATACCTACGTGTAGTGGACACCTTGATATTGATAAGAAATCATTTACAGTTTTCGTTAATAAATTATAGGTTGATCAGCTGAAAAAAGGTACGAAAGAGACGTACATTAATCAAACCGATGTTTTGAGTTTGGAAAATCAACTTCTTCGAGGTGAGATAGAGAGGTACAAGAATGAACTTGTACGATTAGAAATGAACCGCGGGGTTAAACAGGTAACTTAGTGCAAGTATAGTAACTTTTCGCATACGGCAGCGAACTTAGGCATGTGAAAAAAATTTCCATTTTCAGATACCGCAAGCCAATGGTAGATGTTCTGTAAAAATTGATTCGAAGGATATCTCTGTGGTAGAAACTGCCGCTTCAACGGCAAATGAAAACAAACCAGATGCTAAGGCAATCAAGGGGAAAAAAGCGTCCAAAGAAAAGGGGCCAGGGGTAAAGAAGCCAATAGCTCCGACTGTTGAAAGCCAAGAGCCGCCAATTGACGTTGGTAGGCTTGACTTCAGAATCGGAAGAATTGTAAATGCTAAAAAACACCCTGACGCGGACACCCTGTATGTAGAGGAGGTCGACGTGGGAGAGGAAAAAAACAGAACCGTGGTAAGCCTAAAGCTCACAAAACAACCGATCGCACATTATCCAATTTGAGAGAACTGCCGTGCAATGTAATTATCTCTGTAGAAATACCAAGTTCTGTCCTAGACATTCGTATACCCATACCCTGAAATCATGCACATTAAATTACAATGAAATATTGATGGATATTCAAAAGTATATTAACATAATTCTAGGTCAGTGGATTGGTAAAATATGTGCCTCTCGAGGAGCTGAACAACAAAATGGTCGTACTCTTGTGCAATCTAAAACCATCAAAGATGCGTGGGGTGACTTCGGAGGCAATGGTCATGTGTGCCTCTACACCGGATAAAGTCGAGATTCTTGTCCCGCCGCTCGGCGCTGTACCGGGAGACTTGGTCCATGTTGACGGCTATCCCCGTGCGCCTGACAATATTCTAAACTCTAAGAAAAAAATATTCGAAACCTGTGCACCTGATCTTATGACTGATAATGAAAGGCAAGCAGTCTACAAAGGTCTCCCGCTCCATGTTCCGGGCAAAGGAACCGTCGTTGCCCCGACTTTGACTTGTGTACAAGTCAAGTAACAATGAGATTTACCGTTTGTAAAATATTCGTCGCTATGAACTTATTTATATTCATTTCTCATATTCGAATCTATAGATCGTCAGTGACATTCGTATTATAATTCAATTTACTTGTAACATTTTGTAAATAATTTGATGAAACATTTAATGAATAATTAAACTGTACAATGGTACATACCTATTAACTGTAGTGCCAAAATTATTTCCACATTTTCCCTATTTGTGAATTTCGTTTAATCCAAATGGCACATGTAACTATGTAACAAAGAGAAAGGGATCTATGAGTTGATCATGAATGTTAAAACAGATCAATAAATGTAGCGTGCAGAATTAACGATATTTGTTTCATTTAGCAACTTCCTCAGCTACGTAACACCTAACATCCAAGCTGATGCTGCTGAAATAATAATGCAATATCATATATAGTTACCCAGGTAAACACACGGAGTGTATTTTATGACCTTAATGTGGCGTAGAGATTAAAGATTGAAAAATCACTTGGTAAACACAGTAGATGATCGGCATGTTGACCCATCAACATCTTACCGAAACTTGGCACACAATCTGTACTCTTAGTTCTTGGCTAAACTTGATTGATACAAGAACTGCGTCAAAAAAGACGTTACGGAAAATTAGAAGACAATGAAATATTTTGAGGCAAGATTAAAACGCCAGTGGAAAATGATATGTCGAACGTTAATTGGTTATTGGAGGCCTGTTTGGCTGACATGGCACAAATACTTGGGACTCACGACGATTCCCGGTTTGCAAAGTGTTCACAATGCTCAAGGAAAATTTTTCACATTTGTTTGGTCAATTTTGTTCACAGTGAGTGTAGATAAAATTATTATACTGTTATTGGAAATCACATGTAACACCAATTTAGAATATACCATTAGTTTTATGCATCCATTCTAAATACCATAGTATCCATTAAAAATTGTCAAATACTCTTGATAAACGAATCATAACACAAACTTCCTACTTACCTTGGTTAGATCGGGTTGGCATGTACAATTCGCGACGTTTACGTAAGTTGCATGGATTACCTCTCATACCCCGTAACAACAGCTATGAACTTGAAACAGGCCACCGCCCTGCCATTTCCTGCTGTCACAGTATGCAATTTGAATCGCGTTCACTGCACTAACTTGAGAAGACTCTTTCGTCGAAATCGAGGAACCGAACTTGGCAATCAATTGGAAAGGTCTGTACAGATAATTATATCTTAGTCTTTGGGCGAGTAATGAATAATAATCAAGGGTAGTCAATATTTATCTACAGTTGTACACTCTATAAGTATATACGATCGATTTTACTAGACTGTACCAGGTGACAAGTTGCAGTGTGGTTCGCCGAATGACCCGGAGTAACCACCGTTATAACGACAATGGTAACAATGTAGGAAATAATCACGGTAAGAATATTTTTGTACGCTGTGATTTAGAAATATTTTAACGCAATCTGTAGTAGATAAACTCGGAGTTTTGTAAGCATTATTGGAACACGTTACACCCGCAACTAATTTCATACACAATATCATTCGGTATTGCTACTCATAGTGAACACAGGAGTAGGTGAATTGTGGATAGACAATGATCCACTAAGGTATCTGCCTCAGGGAAAAATGGACACAGTTTATCGATATACAGGTGATAACAGCTATGCGAACACTGTTGCAGAAAATCATAGCGATGGAACCAAGTCATCGAGGTAGGTACTAGTTTCGGATTGCATGAATAGAGTTCTGTCCTGGCAATATGTAGCTAATAAGTATGATTGATGTTGCTAAACTACCTACGTATGAAGTACATATTTTAGTGTCAAGGCAATTCAGTACTTCTATATTATGTGATTTCGTGCTGGTATATGATCCCTAAGATTGGTTGGTGGCACGATATTGCGCAATTCTGCAAGCCTACAGACCTCGGAAGCTCCAACCAGTCTAGCAACACCAACTGTCAGTGCAACGGACGAAGAAGAGATTAAGCCCCAGATAAATCAAACTCAATCATTCAACGACTTGATGAACTTTCTAGCTTTATATGCAAACTTTACGGAAGAAGATCGCATCGCAATGGGTCATGATGCTACAGGATTTATAAGAGCTTGTACATTCAGCGGCAAGTCCTGCAGTAACATTACATTGTGCGTGTATAGAATTCATATAATACAATGTTCTCGTAATTTGTTTTAGTTTTACTCGAACAGTTATTGTATTTGCAATACAAACATCCGACCTTCCACAGATTTTTCAAAACCATCTCGAGTACTAGCTACGGTAATTGTTTTACTTTCACCACAACAAGGAGGACAGTAATGCCAGGCAAAGACTATGGTAAGGCAAAGCAGACAGCACAAAGTACCCATTGCTGACTATTTATCATACACATCAAACACATCAAATGATGCCTAGGACTCTCTATGGAATTGTTCCTGGACCAGTCAAATTATATTGGAGGAGGACTGAGTCCCAGAGCTGGGGCACGGGTTGTTGTGCATCCTCCTTCCCAATTTCCCCTACCAAATGAGAATGGATTAACAATACCACCGCACACGGCCACCAGCACTGCTCTCGTACAGGTTGGTAACAATTAATTGACTGCCACTTCATAGTGTTCTGCATATGAGTTTCACATTAATTTTCAACAAATGCTAACCTGCCAACCGATGAAACAGGTTCAAGTTACCAGAGAGAAGCTTCCGTATATAACAAACTGCACCTCAGGATGGGAACGAACGTGGTACGAAGCGAAGGTTGGAGATGCTTACAGATATTCGATGGAGGTATGTTAAAGATACCTGTACTGAAAATTCAAACATTTTGGATTTCTTATTGAGATACCAATGAATAAAGTATTTCACTTACCCATAAATTGCAGTAAAGATTTCAGTATTAACCTTTAATCAATAAATATTGCAGCAGTGCCAACGTATATGCTTGCAGCTTGCATTTGAAGATTTCTGTTCATGTACACATCCAATTTACATGGATATATCCACAGGTGTATCGCCTTGCAATTTAACATCTGACAGTAAGTTTCAACTCCAGGACCTTAAACTTGAGTATGAATACAGTAAAAGTTGGAAATTTTGCCACTCATCAGACAGGTTTATCAATTTTACTTGTATTAACATAGAATTGAAACTTTGTGCAAAACTGTCAACAGATCGGGATTACGCCTGTGTTGGCCGGGTGCTCGAAGAATTTGAAACACGAACACGCGAGTGTAGCTGCAATATGGATTGCAGGTTGTAAATAGTATATTTTTATGCCTATCTCAGGTTTTTACCAGATAATTGAAATGACACGGAAACTAACATGCAATGCTAGTAGTCAAACCTGTGTTGCTGCTAGCACAGTAGAATAATTTCAGCGTTACTCAATTGAACAATGACAAAGTTAATTGCCTTATACCTCTTTGTATGAATATTTCAGAGAAATTACTTACAATATGAAAATTTCCCAAGCTGCATGGCCGAATGAGAATAACTGGGTGAGACATAGATAGATGTATGAACTGAAAACCATCCAAGATTGACACTGGGTAACCCATTTAACCTAGCCAGTAAGATGTGTGAATTTAATAAGAATCTAAGCATGCTCTTTACCAGTGTGACGTAGCTCAACGTTTTGGTATGGCAAGAGCCTGCAAGTATGAGAAATATCGGTCAGATTATCGGGTCCGTGAAAAACAACTTCTTCTTCAGAACGTTTTAACGATAGACGTATTTTTTGAAAACCTCAGAGTTCAATCTATCGACCAGCATCCAACTTACAAGGTAAATATTCTCATATTCAGTCAATAACATGTTGATTATCCACCATATTTGTCCAGTTGCAAAATTTTGTCGGCTCTCTCGGAGGTGCCCTAAGCTTGTATTTGGGAATAACGCTGTTTATGCTTCTGGAGGTATTCGAAGTATTTGTGAGGCTAGTCTTTGCATTATTTTACCGTGGCTGCTGTTTTTTTTACCAGAGAAAACTCACAGGGCCGCATAATCAGAGCCGTCGGCGTACGGTTCCGCAACAGGGAATTTTTTACACAGGTTAGAAATTATTTAAAACCTTGTGGACCTATGTCTCATCAGTTATAGCATACGAAGCTGAAGCTAGTGGTTCGAGTTCAAGCGTCAAACACACCCAAAGTCTTTCAAGCATTTTTATTCTCTGGCTCTAGTCCCATTTTAATCAACGTCAGTGTTCATTCTTGAACTCTGACCGCCATGCTTTAGAGTGACTTTATTTTAAAAACAAGCCTTATCCATAGATTTCAGATTCAATCGGCGAATGCGGCCGTCTTCTCCGAATAAATTTCACAAACCTACAAAGTTTGTCTGGTGACTTAAATTTCTTCAGTTTCTTTAAATCTAATAACCCCTAGTGATTATTCATATGTGATCATACAAAGAATTATGTAAATGTTTGAATAAAATTGAATGATTGAAAATTCTGCGATGGAAATATTATCACCTATGCAGTATAACTTAAACTCTGTGTTTAAAAGGAATGGAAAATAAAAATAGATAAATAATTCTGATAACACTTCCGACAAGATTTTTGTGAGAAATTAGCTTCTAATAAAAATTAGTTGAATGGCGATGATTCAATAAAATGTACTAGAGCATCGAATCGAAGGATTGCATACTATATCAAATTTGTTAAATTTATATTTCGATACATCTTAATAATCAAGCTAATGTGAATGTGTTTGCGTGTGTCTTGCTGTGACAAAAGTACAAAATGGCAAAAGCTAATATTTCATCACATTATTTGCGGTATTACAAGGGCACACATTATCTCCCATAACTTGAAGTAAAATAATAAAGCTTCCCTGGTTTTCTCATCAGATTTGCAAGTTAGAGGCAATACCAACAAGGTAAGTGTAATAAGTTTTTCCTCGATCCTCCTATGTTCATCGCACTGAACATATTTGGGTATAGGTATGAAAAAATTACCCTGAACACTGTATCGTGAGGTTATGAAAATCTTTAATCTTCATCATCACTATTATGACCACCAGCGCGAGGTTTCGGACCTCCGGCACGCTTAGCCATGATAATCTGATCAATTTTCAGAATGGTGCATGCCGCTCCAACAGCGTACTTCAACGCCCACTGTTTAGCTACATAAAGATCCAGTATCCCAGCATTAACGGCATCTATGAGCACAGGCCCATCGCCCTGTAATAGGACAAAATAAAAATGGATAAGTTTATCGAATCTCGATGCTTTATCACTGAGCAAATCACCAAGCCGAGTAATGAGAACACTCACTTCAATGTTGAAGCCGTAGTTACGTTTTCCGTCCTTATGAGCTGCGTACAGTTTCGACAGCAGTTCAGATGCCCGATTACCACTGTTCTCAGCAAGTGTCTTTGGGAATGTCTCCAAAGCGGAAGCAAATTTTCTTACAGCGTACTGTTCTAAACCGGGAAGTGTGTCGGCATGAGCGGCAACCTGGGTTGCCAACTCAACCTCAACTGCTCCAGCACCCGCCACAAATCGTCCGTCCTTTGTCAATCCCTTGAACGTGTTTACTCCATCATCTATCGCACGCTCGATGTCATCCATATAATTATCTGTCGATCCACGAACGACTACTGTACTTATGCGACTTTCATTCCCATCTAGCCTGAACACAACAACTGCTGTATCCCCTAACTCGTCCATGTGAACTGTATCTGCATATCCGAGTTCTTCCTTACAAGGTGGAGTCTATGGATAAAATTAAAAATTATATAAGATTGCGTGGCAATTATAGATTCTCGTTAATAGTATCTATTTTTCACTGGTAGATGATCTTCTGAGTCAAATTTTGAAGATGCATACCAGTTTGGAGAGAGCTGTTGCTCCAATTGCTTTACACAAACGACGAAGATCAAACTTGCTCGGCAGTCGTACAGCCATCAGATTGTATTTGTTTATATAATGAAGAGCCATATCTCCGAATTTCCCTCCCGAAACAACAACTTCGGCTCCTGAATCGGCTATAGCCTTAATCTGATTTTCCAGGAGCGATTCCTCACCTCGTGAGAACTTCATTAGTTCGTCAGCTGACTTGATAAGCACAGTTCCTTTTGTCTCTGTTTGTATAATATCTATAGCGCAAGTGTATACCGCAATTTTCGCACGCAGTTTCTTTGTTACGTCACCCTCTACCTGCCTTCTGAAAACCATCCCCTGCACGACCTGGGAGGAGTTCAGACCTGCGCCTAATATCTTGCAAACACGAACGTTGTCCACGTTGAATGTTGTTTTTTCCGGTATAATGGATATACATGCCTTGCTGATGAGAGAAGTGAGAAAATCCTCATTCCCTAGCTGCTTACTCATTATTGCCGCTCTTATACTCTTCTGTACCTGAGCACTGTCGCGATAATCTTCGACTTTGTAAACAACTAGCGACCCCAAGATCTCTAGTGCCTTTTCTAAAGCAACCTCGTAACCCTCAACTATTTCCGATGTTGTTACACCCTGGAAAAGGAGATTATGGGTTCAACAAATATAGTTCAAGGAACTCATATTTGAGTTGTTGCTTAAATTTTTCTTTGTTAAATAGAATCACGATTTGTAGGCAACTTTTCATATATTATTTTCAAACGCCAGGCACTTGACAATATGAAACTAAACTGAAATGAATCTCATGCACGTGCATAACAGATCTGACGTAGCTGCAGAACAAGAAGTTTACCAGGCGGAGAAGTTCCTCAGCTGCTTCAAGCAAGGCCCCAGCAAAGATAATGACAAAGTTTGTTCCGTCGCCTACTTCTGCTTCCTGCATTTCCGAGGCCAAGACCATTAACTTTGCAGCCGGATGCTCGACTTCCAGCTCTTTAATAATAGTAGCAGCATCGCTTGTGACAAACAACTTTTCAATGTGGTTTATCACCATTTTATTCATGCCATTTGGCCCATAGGCGGTACGGACCGTTTGCGCAAATTGTTTACAGGCAGATATATTCCTATAAACAGCTTCTTCCAAACCTGAAAAATACTTTGAAAAGCAGAAATACATTAAAAATAGCATATCTAACGCGGGCGTCAAACAAATAAATTATCTGGCACGAGAATGATTTTATGTGATTGAAAATAAATTTTGCCCATAAATGGTGACGAATCTCGGATGGAACGTTCTCGGAGTCGGTACCTCCGCGCCCACACGCGGTACGCATCACCGGTGACCCGGCCGATTTATAATCGCGTTACGGTTACTGGAAGTAAAAAAAATACTACCGTAATTACAAATACTTACGCGAGCTCCATCCTTAAGCATCTGAGCCACTCCGGGCGCTTGTGGAACGTGCAGAGCCATTTTTTCGACGCAATTTTTCACTAACGACTTACACCAATTCACAAAGCGTAGATCGTCGTCTGTCGTTGTCGTCCTACACCTCGTGCCTGCTCGTACCGCTCGGTGATCGACAGCAGTGCCACGGTAGTTTTGCGGTGAACGAACAAACTACGCACTTGTTTCGATTGAGTCGGTAAGTGTAGGGCACTGCTGTTACTTCCGTGCCTTGGAAGATCGGCGCTCTTTCGGCCATTTCAAAATAATACGCGAATCTTTGGCAACGTTCAGTGAAGAAATTTCATCAACGACGACCCACGTTTTAGCCCCATGTAGTGTCTCAATATTTTGATTCACGTACATACATACATCGTATTCACGAGCATAGAGTGCATGATGGTGAGAAATCAAAGCAGCTTACATCAAAGCCAAACGTTTTGTCGTCCGATTAAAAAGTTGCGAACAAAATCATGCTTTCAATGTATTTTTCCGTTCCGAGCTCGACTCAGTATTGCCAGCTAGTGAATTTTACAAACTTACACCTATATATCTTTACACCGTGGGATAAAGTATACAGTCTATACAAGGTTCATGTATATTATAAAGAAATCTTAACTGATCCAGTCCACCTTGAATCAATATGTTATAAATGGCGTAAGATTATCCCCACATTTCAACAAAACCGTAAAAACGAGGAACAAAAGAACCTGTTCTTAACAAATGATATGTAAAGCTCCAACATGGAAACTATATATTCAGATACTAGTTCAAAACTAATTAGTTTCCCTTCAATTACGCAAAGTATATGCTGAGTAATTAATCCTGTTTGTTGTAAAGTTAAGTGTTAAAAATTGTCTCAACAGAATTAAATATAAAATATTTCTGGATTCGGAAAAAATGCAACAGAAACTATATTTATTTTGAAATCATCTTAATGCGCACCGACTCGGACATTTGCTTGTCAGCTGAATAGTTCACCTTAAAATTAGTTCAAATCTACAAGCCATTAATTTTTCAACAAAATTAATTATCAGACTAAGCTAAAAAGTCGCCCAATTGAATTTTGCCAACATTTGAAACGCTTAAAAACTTTTGCCGCCGTGACCTATAGGTGACATTAGTGACTAAATTACAAGAGCGAGTTTCCAACACTTTTGATATGGTACCACCGAACATTTTCAAATAGCTAACAGCCAGAAATAATGAGTGATTTTAAATTCATGCGACTCACCCATGCTGCAACTTGATAATCGGTCCAGCCTCACCATCCGAAGTGCATCCTTTCTGTCGTGAATTAGATATTCCTCTGGAGAACACTGAACAAATTTTATATTTCCATGGAAAGCACTTAATAAATTTTATATTCGTGTGGAGAACATTGAAAAAATTTTATATTCCTGTGAAGAACACTGAACAAATTTTATATTCCTGTGGAGAATACTGAACAAATTTTATATTCCTCTGGAGAACACTGAACCAATTTTATATTTCTATGGAAAGCACTTCATAAATTTTATATTCGTGTGGAGAACACTGAAAAAATTTTATATTCCTGTGGAGAACACTGAACAAATTTTATATTCCTGTGGAGAACACTAAATAAACTTTATATTCCTCTTAAGAACACTGCATAAATTTTATATTCCTGTAGAAGACGCTGGATAAATTTTATATTCCCGTGGAAGACACTGAATAAATTTTACAGTTCTATGGAAAACACTGAATAAACGGCAAAGAATATCACCGATGGAAAACTCACGACAATTTTTCACCTCACAAATAGAACAAAACTGCTTTCTAAATTCCGCGCTGCACTTGTTAGGATTCATCGAGACTACATTTTGATTAAACGATCGAGTACAGAGGATTGGGACTTGTGTAAATGATTTCGAATGTTATCTGAGTTTAGCTTGCAACAATTGAAAATTGACACGGTGAATTTTCCATAGCCTAAACGACTTCGCAATGCCAGTTGTGCTATATTCATACCTCTGTGGCCTGAATCCCTGCATGCGAAAAATTGCAAATGTAAAACAGAGTATTCACGGCTACTTTTCACATTTCTTTCACTTCAATAACTACAATTAACGACGATACGGTAACGGCACGCCAAAACCCGTCCGTTAAATTGGCGGCAAGAAGAGAAATTTTCCACCGATTGTCAGTTGTTTATACCCAGAACGCCGCCATTATAAATCACGAATCCCGCCGAAGTCCGTTGACCACGAAGTAAGACATTCACAAAGCATTGATGATGAATGCCAATTACAATGCGCTTTAGCTATTGCCGACAAATTTCCTACAATATTACGCGAAAATACTCTCATCTCTATTCTGTACAGTATACATACATGTGTAAATAACGAACAAAATTTCCATCCTTCGGTATTACACCGGGCAACGGGCATCGTGATGTTTGTTTTTTTTCAACCGATTTGTATATTAAAATAACGAATATTTACACTCACAATTATCTTTCTAGTCACCTGAAATCGCCATGTAAATCACTTAGATCAGCATGTACTCAATATAAAACCGTCAAGACGCAATATGGCATGATTTTTATGGCAAATTTGGTGTAACTGAAACTGCGGAACGTTCGCACCCCCGGCGATAGATTCGAAACTGCAAGAACAGACAACTTCTGGTCAATGCTCGCAGCATACCAACTGCACAAATTGTCCGCCGTCGGAGAAACAAAAAATTTAATTCCACGCATAAGCATGGAAAGAATCCATTTGAGAAATATTTATTTTACCCAATGAAATGAACTTTTGCTTATGAATTTAGTCGCGCAGAAGTTTCGAACATCTAGCAGCGATGAATGGAAACCGGAAGCGTTGAGAAGCCATTGCATATCCTACTAAAGAAAGCCAGCTATAAACAATATTTCGTGATTGTGATTTCGTGCCAGTTTGGGAACTTCCCTTATCTGTTTCTGGCTTGCGAGGTAAAAAAAGCCAAAAAATGCATGTGTGAACGTCAGTAATATGCATAGAAATATGAGGATAACAGTGTGGCAATCCGATAACTTTTTTATCGGTGGAGGCCGTTTGACAAGCAATCCCATAAGATACATAAAATCCCGTTAGGGTAAACCATCTTTAATAGTCCTTAGTCAGTGCCACTGCACTTTTAAAAACCCCCATCGTGTCGCCGTCAAACTTCGTGCGTCAAACGAACATTTTGTACCTTTTGTACGAAGCCGCAGGAAGCCGCCATTACTCGCGATTGCTGATAATCTTGTACACACATATTCATTCCGGAGCTATTTTAAAGTGTTTAGTATTGTACGTTACGTACATATGTGTGTAGGCACATGCATACATAGATCGGTCATAGTCGGCAAGCTCTGTTGGATTCCGTACAAATTTCACTAAGCCAACGGCAGTAAGAATACTCGTTCAGTGGCGAGCGATTCGGCAATTTACCGAAGATCGAGTTCAACCCTTTCCGTCGACCGACGCCCGCAGTTCGCAACAACGTCCAAGAACCAAGTCGTAAAGTCTCACCCCTGGAATCGGTGCCGTGAAACCGTCTCCGTTGCGAAACCCTTAGGCCTCTAGGCCGTGTTTCATCGCCCGAGTGTACCGCCACGCCCTAACAATAGGCCTGTCCGATACGGCTGTTATGGACATGATGGTTACGAATCTACAACAGCAACGTCAGGTTACCGAGCAGCTTCGTCGCGAGGCTGCGATCAGGCGAATCACCGTCAGCAAGGCCGTCGAGGATATAATGAAATATATCACGGAACACGAGCAAGAGGACTGCCTGTTAGTCGGATTCTCCTCACAAAAGTCGAACCCCTTCCGCGAGAAGAGCTCCTGCAGCATTCTATAAGCTGAGTAACAACCAGTCTCGGGATCTCCTCTTAGCAGGGTAATCTCACTTTGGCAGACACACCTGTTGTTTCAATATGACTGAATGCCTCGTCGTGCTACAAACTGTGCACTTGGACACGGTTTGTCAACTAATCATTTTTAGATAAGAGAAAAACCAAACATGTATAATTTCCTTACCATCAACCATTTATCCTGTATTTTGTTTTTACTAACCCGGTAGAATTGCGCTTTAGTCAGCAAACACGTGTTCACTTGTCATCGATTGAAATTTCTCATAATTTTGAATCTCTGTCTTATCGCTTCCACATCTAGATAATAATCGATGGCAATAGTCAATACAGCAAAATCATCGTATATGCTATTCTTGAAGCGGCCTCAGCTCTGCCATGGCGGAATGTTTTTTATTTAGACAATTCGATGTGTCCAAAATAATTGTAATAAGTAATCTAAACTTATTTTATAACTGTAAGATACATGCTGTAAGATAAAAGAGTTTAATTTCACAATCAACAGAGTTCAAAGTTTCTGCTCTGTTTTTATTTGCACTGTAGAGTGATCCCAATGGAGTTGAATTAAAGTTAGCCAGCAAATCATCAAAACGTGGAGCTATGCTATGCTTGTACAGTGGGCTGCTGACTGATTCCAATTCTATCACATTCATCTTCTGTATATTGCAAATCGCTCTACCGTGCGAACAGACACTGTCAAGTTTTGAGCTTTGATTGCCGTAACAACTAAACCTGATCAATTCCAGCTCCGGTTTCTGGCGAAAGCCAAACATCCATGGGCATTTTATTGTTGCTATGATGATTAATCACCTGGAACTTGATTGGACCTATGATCGTAAGATAGTTATTTTCCTCATTTCTCAAACAATATTGCTTTATTGAAAACAAGAGAAAAGCAAGTCTGCATATTTTATAACATTTGCAAATGTCAATGTTATTCTAAAGGGAATAAATAAATCAATATGTATATGCGTGTGTGTGTGTACAATATCTAAGTATGAATAAATAATTTAACGTATCGCTACTTCTACTTGTATATCTACCTATATACGTGATAATGTAATGAGATCAGCAATAGAAATTTATTCAAATTACCAGCCATTATATAAGTACGTGAGAGGCATTGAATTCATTACACTTCATTTTCGAGACACACAAGTCCTCAATCCCAGAACCAATGGACAGTCGGGACCTGGAGCGGGCAGCTGTTAGTTCACCCATCTCATCTAAATCTCTAGTGTACCTAAATTGTATTTCAGTAATTATCAAATCACTGCGGTTAATTTTGTTTAGCTGCCCATCTTTCTTAACTTACCGACTGACTGGTCGGCTAGGATTCTCCGAAGCATCCGATAAGCTTTTAGCCACAACATCGACATCGTCTGCATTAAACAAAGCAGCATTACCTGAAAGAAGGTGTATTAAACGTCGTTTCAAAATCAATTGCCGGAAATATTTTGAAACAATTTGTTTCCACGCTTTACAGTATGTTGAATATATTTAATGCTTGTAAATATTATTTACTGGTTGGAAAGAGCATTGTATGTTTGAGAAGATCTCCACTAGCAAATGGTGGGAGGCTATCGTCTTCGTCTGGCATGAGGTGATTTGTAGGGTCCAATGTAATAGACTCTACCATCTCCAACCATTGTTGGTTGTGTGATCGGAATTTCTCAACTTTAATTCGAGCTGCCCAGTCTTCGTCGCAAAGCTGAAATAATCGAGTATATTATTTTGGTGTAATCCTAGTCCTAGCTTTAAACAAGAGGGAACAACTTTCGACAAACAACTTACCGCAATAACGTCCAAGCAGGCATCGCATACCTTTCGGATCATGGGATTTTTATCATGCATCAAGTCTATCAAATAACCAGGGGCTTCTGGAAATAAATGACGAACGAGTCAATCACGGATTGTAGCAATACTTGAAAGCATCAATAGAAAATAAATATACTTACCATTACCAGTCTCTCGAATCAAATAGTCTCTTGTAGAATCATGTTTAGCAATTTGATAAAATACGTAGATTATTTGTAGTACTATTTCATCATCCTCTTGTTTTGCTGTTTATGAAGAGAATTTTTTGTAGTCATAAGCGTAGACGGAATGAATTATAAATTTATTAAATTATTGCCTTCTGGCTGAAACAAACCTCTGAGTAATTCCACCAGGGACAGTAAAATATCGGCCTTGCACAATAATCGGGCGCACATTTCGTCGTAAGCTGCCGTACCCAAAAATATTACTACTTCCAGTACCAAATCGTCTTGGGCTTTACCTACCAAGAAGTACACGAGCATGTCAACTTTGGCGTTCGACAATCACATAAAAACGCTCTCCAAATCTTAATTCTTTAGACTCTGTACAGAACAGAAATTGTTTACCAGGCACAAGGTTGTTTCTTATCCAAGGTATTAGATTGCATCGTCGTAGTATTTGTGAATAGTCAAGATCCGGAAGTGTCAAGTTGCCAAGGACTCCAACAATTTCCAGCACGAAATCTTGCGATTCTGATTGAGTCAGAGCCGTTGCAAAGTCGCCAACAAATTCCTGTAACATACAAAGTCTGTCATATAAAAGGAAGGCAGTGGATGGCTAAATACTCATACATTTCCTACGGAATACCCACAATGAAACTCTCCTTGGTGCAATCGTGCTGTGATATGTTTCGTATCATTTTCATCACTAGCGGATCTTGAGTTCTAAATGCACGACGAATCAACCCCTGCAAAATGTTGTTCTCGACCATTAGCTGAGCATTCCGTTTATTGGCGGCCAAATTTATACATAATGCAGTCAACTCCGGTTTTATTTGATTATCATTAGACACCAAAATCATGTCGGTAACCTATGCATATCAAGATTCAATGTTTTAGATCTGTACCTTGGCCCGATTAGTAGTGACTTGAAGTAACTGCCTACTACGTACCATAGGAATGCAATCTGTATATGTAAACATAGACTTGACTTTGTCATCCATGCTGAGATGATAGAGCAAGCCGAGTATTGTAGTTTTGTTTTTGATCTCACCTGTGGAAGGAAATTAAAGCAGACTTGTTATAAGACGCATCGCATAGAACGTAGGATACACTTTCGTATGATGCTTCAATCAACTTACTTTGAATCAGCAGCGTGACTAGCTTTGGTAACAGTCCTACCCGTATCATCTTTGACCGCAATTTTGTGTCAAATGAAAGATTAAATGATAACTTCAAAGTGCTTTGAATTAGATCAGAATTACTGTTGTGTAGTAGCCTCGGTAATTTTTCAATTACATTCAGATCCGCCTAAAATTATTACAGAAGTTCAATGCAACTTTGGCAATTGAGAACACAGAGGATATTTGAATGATTAAAATTGTGAGCCACAGGTGTTAAGGTATACCATTAAGTCCTTGTTCTCGCGGAATATAGACAATTTCTTGAGAAAAGTCACAACCAATATCAGCAAATCCGTATTGCTTCTGTCTAATGTCTTGATGAGCATCCCAATGACGTTCTTCTTACGCATTTTGCGTTCCACTTCTGTGTTCTCCGCAATGTTCAATAATAGGTAGAAGGCAACTAAACATAAAGTACATGCATATTTAAATAGCTTCTTTCTTTAAGAACAAAGCATTGTCACCTACCTCGCAATAACTGTTCCTGTTTTCTTGTCAAACTTTTAAACTTTTTACGACTTTTTTCAATGTCCTCTTTCATTTTATTAACATCAACGTCCGTAGCGGAACTTGTCAATTCGACGGATCTTCTTTTAACTTCAAAGTCAAGGGGACCATCTGCATTCCAGATCTCATCGCCGACTATTGCTTTTTTATCCAAGTTATTACCAATTTCAGTAGGAAAAAGCGAGAGGCCTGTTGTACTTTCAAAATGACGACGCCGTTTCTCCATGTCTTCTTTCCACTGGTCATAACGCCCAAGCTCGAAGTCAATTATGTCCATACATAGAGAGCCGATCTGATGAAATAGATCCAAAATTTTATAAATCTGAAACGTACGGGACAAGCTGCTCGTTATACAAGAGAGAAGAACGTTTTGAATTTACCCTATATTCTAGTACTATGCTGTGAAACTGACTGTAAGTTGAGAAACAAAAGAATATGTAGACTATGTTAGTGGATAGTTCGATACTGCGTCTCCAGTCTTCTCTCAGAACTCTCGCTAGTGCACTCAGTAGGGATTCTGAGAACAAGAGAAAATAGGAATTTGTAAATACCACTAGGAAAATCTGTAGAAGCTTGATACATTTTTCAACCAAATCACTTCCCACAAGTCTTGTTGATTGTACTCTCTTGTTTTGTATCGTTGTTTTGCAATGTATTAAAAAAGTACAAAGTAAAAGGGGGAATACCCGATATATTTGATATCTTTTTCATTTCATGTTACTGACCATTCTTTGTCAATTCCAACAAGTTGTCCGGAACTCTGGCGAGCTGTAGAATTAGAGACGAACCCCTAATTTTCCCTGGTATCTCTTCGTACATAAGTTCAATATAACTGTCAATGTTGCTAATAATGGCTCTCTCGATGTCAACATTGCGCTCTGTGTTTGTTGCATGAGAAGATGCTGGCCGTGAAAGTTGTATACCCACATCCTCAACTAGAACAATTTAAAAGAAACTCATCAATAAAATTATACGAATATGAATAAAAAATTTCTCCACTGAACTATCCTACCTTCATCATTGGTCCGACGAGTTTGCAGATAATAGATGAGTTGTTCAACTTCTCGTAACTTGGACCCATGAATCAAACTGCATTTTTCCATAACTTCTTTGGCGAGGAGAGCTACGTTTGTATCAGCGTTCAAACTTTTCAAGCGTATTATCTTTTGACATTCCTAAAATATTGGTCGATACATGTGAATATATAATCTGACCTATAACTAACAAGGTGATTACCCTTGTACTTTCATCATTGACGACCATGTTCACACCGTCAGGACACTTTGTATTTGATCAAACTCATACATAACAAGTAATAGATATATAACTATTGCCATGTATCGATCAAATTGATGAGTAGGTACACACATCAATACCGTGCACTCATCGAATAAGAAATCAATGAAAGAACACAAATCTAGTTCCATGGGAGTCGGTACATGCAATAGATGTCCAGTGTGGGCATAGTCGACAACGGTTATGTTGAGGATAGACTGGGAAGGTGGAGTATCGATACCTTGCGATCTCCTAGCATAGGGTCACCAAGTTCTCCTAAAATCAATGCTTCCACGTCGTAATTGACTACCAAAGCCTTTTCAGTTGGATGAACATCCAAGTTGCCGGATCTCACTTTCCTGAAACAGAAAAATTCAGCCTGAGCAAGGAAGAAATGAACAATAATTCCTGTTCTCTCACCTATTCTATCCGGACATGTTCCAGAGACAGCTGTCATTGTCATATAATTTTGCATCGGAGGATAATCTATAGAAGGCTGATCAGCCAGTAAAAACTCTACCTTTTTAAAAACTTTGCTTCGTCCATCTTTGACCAAGACCACAGACAATTTTATTTATGAACGTTGTATCTTTAGGTTCCTAGTGCTGATGAGTGGATGACTTAATTCCGCAAGCACCAGCCATCGCAATTTTCGACAATTCTATAATTAGTGTATTCCTGTCTGTCAATAAAAGTCTGCGGGGATCTGCGTGACCGATGGGCAATGCAGTATAGGACAACACTGTAGGAAATTAGAAAAAATTATACGGCAATTGGAACATAACAGCAGTTAACAGCAAACCAAAAGCTTCGGCACCGATGACAACGATGGAGAACGATGTTCGGAGTCGTCGCGATGAATTTATAACAAATGGATTATAAACATCAGTGATCAACATAGGTATAAATGTATACCAAGTGTACAGGAGAGTGGGGGTAATAATAAATAGGTATAGCGGATAGCCGGGATAGCCAACAGGAAACCACTGACTAAGAATTTTTAAAGACAGCGAGCCTCGTGAATTCAATCTATGCCGCGCAGCAAAGAGGATTCGGCAGATTGGAAGCCGTGGAAGGTTTGCGTAGCCGTCGCCGTGAGCGTCACCTAGTGAGTCGGGGGACACAAGTCGCGTATCGTAATCCTCTTTGCCCCGCAGTATAGCGGTTCCGGCGTTGCTCAGTTATCTTCCGGTACGTTTGTATACTTTACGGACAGCGGTTCGCCCTTGTCGCGTCATCCGTTTTCCCACTCTCTGGGCCGAGCTCACCGTTCCTGGACGTTTCCTGATCTTCGTAGTTGATGCTCGTACCCTACATAGTTTGCATTTTCAATTGAGGTAAGTTGTCGCACCCGGTTCTCATCACTGTAATCTTATTTAAAACACGCGATCCTTTGATCCAAGCAAAAAATAATTGTTTAATTTTTAGCTGATATTGTTGTTTCTTTGAAATTACACTATATTTGTACGCTAACATTCGCGGCGGTTGTTTAACGTTAATCCTTGATACTACGTACCAGTTTTGTGTCTTCTGCGTGTTATGGTAATATTATCGCCGTTAAATTGATTTAGCTGTTAATTTTGAAGGCTTAACGATCATATTTGTATCTGAACATATCTCCGGCCATTCAATATTCAATCAAATATATTCTGATATGCCCACCTTGCTGAAGATGAGCGAAACGACGGTAATGGCGGTATGTCGAACAATGTCGAATCACTGAAATGGTGCCGGCAGGTGCTGGTCACCCCAAGCTGGTTTCCGTTCACAAGGTTCCTTTTCGGCGATATTCATATAATGTTCCAGTTTCAAACTAGCGATTAGTTTCACGGATATTTGTGCATCAATTATTGATATGTTGGCCCTAGTTACTGTGATGAATTTTTCTACGTGGCTCGCGGTCGTAATTCCAAATTTTTTCGTCTACTACGTTATGGAAGGATAGCGGTGCGGACGCGTACACAAGATGGCGAATGCAAATTCATGTACTGTGTACGTGGCTAGAACGGGGAAAGATAATGAAATGTTATAATTCCTAACTATTCAATAAAACTTTTTTTATACGAAGAAACTTACAGAATTGTGTTCTGTAATGGAAAAGTAAATTAAACGTTATTTAAATCAGAAGATTATTTCCAATTATTCAGACGTGATATGCGAGATCCAAGAATTAAAGCTTGAACATTGCTCTGGTTAATGGTTCTGCTTCTACCAAAGAGACTCTTGTTTTACCCATCGAACTCGATTTTCACTTACTTTACGTGACTTGAATGGTACATACATCGTCTAAAGATATTATAGGATGCATTTGGTTTCTAATCACAAAATGGACTATATATATATAAAAAAAACTTTATACAGGAAGCGTCAATATAATACAAAAAAATGGCAGACAATGAAGACTTGTTAGACTACGAGGATGATGAGCAAACCGAACAAGTGGTAGATGGTAGCGGAGACATATCTGCAAAAAAAGAAGTCAAAGGTACATATGTATCGATTCATAGCAGCGGGTTTCGTGATTTCCTCCTCAAACCAGAGATACTTCGTGCCATTGTCGACTGTGGTTTTGAGCATCCATCCGAAGGTATTATAATTTTATAGATATATGTCGGTCAGAAGATTTTACATTTTTAGAATGTTTGTACAAGTAACTTACATAAGAATTCTCCTTCCCAGATTCAATCCGTTACTTAACAATCTAAGGGGGTAGCGGTTGGGAGATACTTTGTAGTCTGAATGATGATATTATAGATAGGGACATCTGATTAGTAATGAACGATCTATCTGTATTCTGACTCGATTTAGCACTCTTAATCATTCTAAAGCTCCATACAAGACCATGGCCTAACAAGCAAATTGTTGCAAAATTATTGTGTTGCAGTGCAACATGAATGCATCCCACAAGCAGTTCTGGGCATGGACATCCTTTGCCAAGCCAAGTCTGGTATGGGAAAGACTGCTGTTTTTGTGCTCGCAACTTTACAACAGTTGGAACTAACGGAGAATGTGGTTTACGTTTTGGTCATGTGCCACACCCGTGAATTGGCTTTTCAAATCAGCAAGGAGTACGAGAGATTCAGTAAATACATGCCAGCTGTCAAGGTGATTCTAAAGCACAATCTAAACAGGACGGGTTTTATAAATTTTTTTTTTTTTTTTTTCCCACCCTTTTCTAACATAAGTGTGTAATAACATCAAAAAATTCTTAACTTGCAGGTGGGTGTTTTCTTTGGAGGATTACCGATACAAAAAGATGAAGAGGTACTAAAAAATACTTGTCCTCATATCGTGGTGGGAACACCTGGTCGTATTCTCGCACTTGTGCGCAACAAGAAACTCAATCTGAAACACCTGAAACACTTCGTTTTAGACGAGTGCGATAAGATGCTGGAATTACTCGGTGAGAATTGACTCTTTATGCTATGCTTATTCCTTTTCTGATCTTTGAAACCTATTTGCGTAATGCGTCAAAAATTGCCTTATAAGCATTCCACTTTCTGACAATAATTGCTAGCCATATCTACTCTTTAACACTAGAAGACAATTTTAGCATACTAATGGTCGATTTTACCACAGATATGCGGCGTGACGTTCAAGAGATATTCAGGAGCACTCCGCACGGCAAACAAGTGATGATGTTCAGCGCAACCCTGTCCAAGGATATACGTCCAGTCTGCAAGAAGTTCATGCAAGATGTAATTAGAAAAACTTCCTCCTCTCTTCGATCTTCGATCGCTTCTTCGTTGGCTCTGCGTTTACCCAGGACTGAGCTCAGACCGTGCCATGAATATTCTATTGCGCACATCCGCGAGTTAGGCTAGCTAGGCAGACCAAATTATTGTTGATCTCGTCCAAACGAACGTCTGAGGAGAATTTCCACTCAGACTCGACCGTTAATTGACGACGCGCTCGCGAACAGTCGTAGCAACAGAGTTTCGTTGAAAACATTTCCTCGATCATCAGTGAATAGGAGAAGCCTCCGTTGAATCTAAACAATCGTCGCGTTGAACCGTTAATTGACGTGACGATGCATAAACGTCCTACAAATCAATCTTGATCAACAGACCTCCAAAGTCCATGCATCCTTCATAAGAACGATCTTTCAAACCTTGGAAACAATGAATCTTGCTCCCATAGTCATCTATTTGTGAATCCCATCTCGTCACGTTCAATCGCATTCAGGTTATGGTTTTATAAACGTCAATACCACGTTAGTTAACACGGGAAAGATGATAACTCTGTCATAATTGTAACGCGCTACAACCAACAGAAGTGTGCTGATGTCAACACATGGATCGTTTCTTGCTACATAAGAAAAATATTGATCTCGCACGGGTTCGTGGGGTGGGGGGCCAAGAAGACCTCAAGACATCGCTTCCAAGATAGAAGAAAGCAAGAAAGAAGACTCAAGAGGACACTTGGGGAAACAACCGCGCCTAGATAGGGATAAAGTCTAATGTCGGAGGCTTCACCCAATAGCTCGATAACTTTAGACTCTTAGTATCTGTCCGGCATTACTGATTGGTACTACAAAACAGCAACTCGTCAGAGCAAATCTCGCGTTAGATTTCCAAAAACATAACATGGTGCTGCGTTGTTTCTGTCGTCGCGGTTAGAAAACGTTCGAGTTTATTTTCATGGCTCAAAGTTGATGAATAAGATTCTGAGCCAGCGAGCATGTCAACCACAAAACCCTACAGTATGGGCCAATGCCATTGGCGAATGCCAATATGCCGTTCACGTGCTTGAGAAGTGAAAGTTTACGGGAAGGAGACTACAGCAATGGGAGTGGCTGAGCGTTCCTGGGTGCGCACTCTATTTGTGTCGGCGCTAATGCCGAGAGATGGAATCGCCTGACCGTATGTAACTAGTGTGATAAACCCAACTGCCAGATTATCCCAGAGCCTGTATGTAAATAATTGTACTTCAGATACCTGACCATTGGAGCGATGAAGTGGTTTCAGTTCTCTTATATTGGAACACAAACTCATATCAGATCATATATTCTACTTTGTTTTCAAACAGTGGTTATAATTGCGCGACATTAAATAACTTCGGTATGGTCCACGTTCACTTTAATCTTCATTCTTCAAGAATCACATATTTGACTTATATTGGTATTTTGAAAAGACCAATTCATTTTCTCTATGTTGCGATACCGGAACGCTGAAAAGATGCTGTCCAGTGAGATTAACGAGGTCTGATACGTGTCTATAATTACCTTGATACCATAGCTTGATAGAGAGAAACAGACTTCAAGCTGAATCGATAGATTCGTGGATCACGGATTGTGAAGTATTTGGGCATCCATATGCGCTGGAATTAGATCAGGCTAGTGTAGGTTGTCTTATAAATACCTTGTTTGCGCAGCCGATGGAGGTGTATGTGGACGACGAGGCCAAACTCACTTTACACGGTCTACAACAGCATTATGTCAAGCTGAAGGAGAATGAGAAGAATAAGAAATTGTTTGAACTGTTGGATGTTCTAGAGTTTAATCAGGTACGATTGTTTTCTTTTCATGACATACGCATTCATTTACCTGTATAAATTACACCTGCATCGCTTGAGTAACTTCTTTAGACACGTTTGATACACGTACGGCGGATTTACTATTGGGTCCAAATGATGTGTGAATTATCTTAGCCAAGTATGATGACTCCATCATTCCATCACCCACTACTGATGGACCCTGTATATCCCGTAGAGATTCGATGAAGCAACCCCATTGACCTACTTGACATGGTGTCCAGTGGTCCTGGAAATATACTATTTTTGAAGTGTGCCAGTGAATGATATATTTATTTGTGTTCACTGAGTAATTGTTTTTATAATGTCAATTCCCGCCTTGAATCGCATTTTTCGTTTTCCCCTACTAACAGGTTGTAACAGAAATAACGTATATCTCATACGTCACGCTGATTATATATACAGTGCCCCCTGCCCTCTACATTCGTGTTTTTTTTTTTTTTTTTTTTTTACTGGGAGTCCTCGAATGTATTACAGATATTTTACTGGACACCATGATTAAGGGGACTGGTGTCTTGTGCTGAGTGCTGCAGGTTGTCCCCTACATTAGCGTAAAAAGCCTGTTTCACTGAATGTAAATATGTTCATTTAATACAGATATATAATGTGATATAATGCATCACTCATACAAAGTCAAGTAAACGTAGTTGTTTATTTTTCACTTCTGAATTGCAAAAATTTGCTGTGGCGAAATACTCTAACCTTTTTAAGTTCACCTTCTACACTTTAACTCAATTTAAAAATTTCATTTATGATAGGTTGTGATATTCGTGAAATCCGTGCAAAGATGCATGGCCCTGGCTCAATTGCTGACAGAGCAAAACTTTCCAGCAATTGGTATTCATCGAGGAATGACCCAGGAGGAACGGCTTTCAAGATATCAACAATTCAAAGATTTTCAAAAGGTAAAATTTTTTTTAAACAGTTTTTACGTCCTTCTAATGAAATATTTCATATTAAATATTGAACTGGATAAAATAACTATCTATTTATCTACCATCCATTGTGAATTCGCAAGAACTATATCGATAAATAGCGATAATACCGACAATATTTATCGTACTTGATATTGACTATATTTATCCGTACTCAGCGTATCTTGGTTGCTACAAATTTATTTGGTCGTGGGATGGATATTGAAAGAGTCAACATAGTTTTCAACTACGATATGCCTGAAGACTCCGACACTTACCTTCACAGGGTAGCTCGTGCAGGACGATTTGGTACAAAAGTAAGTCGAATAATATCGCATCATTTAGATTTGAACCTTTTAATTTTTCCGCTTAATGATGAAACATGTGTTCTAACTGATTCACGCCATGATATACTCTTGAACTCTCTCCTGATTATGCGGAATTTTTTTAACGTGATCGATTCAGAATCTCCTTCCATTTTACAATTATGATTGTGGTGACAGTTTTTTTCTTGCTTGTTGCGATACAGGGTCTTGCTATTACATTAGTCAGCGATGAAGGAGATGCAAAAATTTTGAACGACGTTCAAGAAAGATTCGACGTCAACATCACTGAACTTCCGGATGAAATTGATCTCGCCTCATACAGTAAGTTTGCAATTTGTTTCTTTCATTATATAGGACTGGTTCCTGTCATGAGTGAATCAACGTGTTTAATAATAACAATAAAAAAAACCGCTGAAAATCTGTAACATTGAATCTCTCTCCACTTGGGTACGTATTTTAAGTCCATGTTGAAACTTCCTGCAATTTTAGACATTTCAGAAATTGTCTGTACAAATTTTGTTGGATACATGTCGTACACGCTTACTTCTGTTTGATCAAAAGACAGCACGTTTGCTTTGTTAATTATCCATTATCCTCTGTGAGCCTTGGTTAATTTCATTTTTGTTTTGAACAGTTGAAGGACGATAAAGGAGCGGTTCTTGTCATCAGCTTCACTTTGGCTGATGGTTAATCTTTTGGTGTAAGTATGTTAAATCGAATGATGTTAATGATATCAAACTTTTTACAATCACAATATCAATGTCCAATGTTCAATGATTTGCACATGGCAGATATTGATAATATTTGTTCATATCGCTATTATCCTATTCAAGTACAATTTTGACAACAGAACCTCCGCGTGATGAGTAAACTCTCTTAGCCACAAATGATGACGTTGTCAGTTTCATCACCCACCACTGATGGAGGAAATCACATTTATTCAATCTGTTGACGCAATTTTTTTATAACAGCTTAAGAATTCATGAGCAGTACAGCTGTAGATTGCTCTTTTCAGTTTTTTATGTATAAAGTTTTCAGGACGATTGGTAAATGGTTGATGGCATAAATTAATAGTAGAATGTATGTTTCAGTTGTGCGACGGACCACTCCAGTGAATACCTACCTATCCACAATACCTCGAACCTGCTGTTCAGCATGTGTTAACGTATTAACTGGCCGCGGTATGCGCATTTTCAAAAAACGACAAATCCAATGACTATTGCCGCTGCCATTGTACTGACAACGACATCATCTTGCACTGCACAGTGATATTCGCAAGTTGTTGAATTGAGATTCTTTTTGGTGATATAAAATATTTTCTGTATTTAAATGAAGTCGCGATCACCGAACAATTGACGATTTTTATTTACGATGCACATGGGTACTTCGCGGATAACCAGAGACAAAAAGTATGATATTTTCAGTGTTGTGTTGCGTACTTCGTCGAACTATAATTCACTTGTTTGATAACTACAATAAATATGAAACTGTCGCTGAACGATGTTTACTACTGTATTTTATTCCAAGCTTGTGTGTCGACTGTATTGTACAGTGCTCATACACACACGAACAGCACTATAAATACGTGTAATATAGGCCTGCATTCGCATTAGTGATGCAAAGGCGATCTCGAACAATCTTGTATCTAGAAATAAGCAAAGTAAATAAAACAACTTTTTAGTACAAAAATTTTATGGCGTTATATCTTTAATATCTCCTTCATTTTAGTAATTGCATATTAACATTAAATATCTGCATTTAACAACTCAATGTCAGATTTTTTTCGTAGGTATTTTATTGGTAAAAAATATATATCGATACCGATATGCCAAATGTTTTCTGGCTAAGAAAACTTTCTACAGAAACACAAGAATGCGACGCTTTCTAAATATGCTGTAGTCGAATTTAATCCTGATAATCAATGGAGCTCAACTAATTAAAGCTGTAGACTGTTTCCTTTTTCAACGATTTCCCGCACATTAGAAATTTGATATTGATCCTTGATTGATAGGACCCGACGATACAAAGTTGGACAATCTAATGACGCGCACTCAATGTAGTTAGCTCTCCCGACACACGACTGGCAAATCTACAATAAAAAGTTGCACAAATTGTATGTACATACAAACGTATAGATATTACAAATATATGTGAATGAAACAACGAAATAACAGCTAATGGTGGTAAGTCTTAATTTCACCGCCGTCGAAAAACAATTAATCAAATTTTACGCATATTAATTCTAATCCAGAGAATAACACACTTACCGCTGTGATGATGCAGCGGGATCTTTCCAGCTGGCGTATCTTATCATGGAGGATAACGATTGTCTGATTTGGTATTCCAGAACACTCTGTGCAAATTCCTGTGGTAGAAGGACGTCCACACGCCGCGCAAGCCATTGTTCCAAAATACTGTGAAATTGTCGACTTCTGCGCTTCTCCTTTCAACGTGCCACCAGGATTGCTATATATCGTTCGACGGTGTGGCATCTCCTCAAACCTAAAACCGAAGAATAATGAGACAGTGATACATTATTGTTGCATCTTGCAAAATGAGCTTTTCTCAAGGCCAGGGAGAAATTTTGCCAGATACATGCATATTTCATATTATGATAATGTGGCAATGCTTTGATATAATGTGATATAATGTATGTATGTACAACAATTCTATTTAATTACAAAAGATAGAATAACAAAACATTGTTACCATGCGTTGACGTCAACGCCAAGAAGATTGAAGCATCGATTTAGTGGTGGTATGATCACTCGCGTTATGTAGTAGAGAGCATTGGGTCGCAATCCTGTGTCCGTGATCAACTCCCATGGGGAGCGTACACATTGAAATAAGGGCTGATTCGGTGCACCGGCAACAATAATGTAGGGTACACGCTCGCTGGTGCGTGGAATCGCACGAGGATCTTTTATCGTGAGTCTTCGGGTCAGCTCTAAGGCTGGCACGCAAGCGCTTGACTTGTATCCCTGCAAGCCACGAAATTCTTTGGCAAACGTTAGGTCTTGAATGGATACTCTGCCACAAAGGATCTTGTCTAATTGTCGTATCACATAGCTTTTTACTTGTGATACATCTCGTGTGTCAAATAGAATTCTCAGACTTTTCTCCAATATCTGTGTCAAAGTATACAAGAATCTGTTAAAAGTGATGATATGCAGTAATCTTGGAAAAATGATAGCAACATATTTACAATCAACAGGTCCACGTAAGCCTACAATTTTGATGTAAAATATATCCCGAAGACTGCGCAGAGTGAAATTACCTTGGAAACTGCTGGACAACCATCTCTGCGAACAGTTTCTATGCCTTTCGCTAAGTAAATCGGTTTCTCTTGGTCCGGACTTTCGTACATATATCCACAATATCGCTTTTTTGTCTGAGGTGTGAAAGATAATATTTTTTCAGGTACATATTATATAAACATCGCTGTAAACGGAACACACGGGCATCGTTGAGATCTGACAAACCTGCAATATCGACGGCTGCATGATTTTTTCCAGTTTCAGTTTCATTGGTTTCGGATTTTCCAAGGTAACAGCACTTGCAATTTGAGCTCCCACCTCAAATGCTTCTCTTCGGGATCTGCCCGGCAATAGCACGAACAAAGAATCGGTATCACCATATACGACACGGGCATTCCATCGCTTTGTAGATTCTACCAATTTTATCGCACGCTCTAGGGTTTCCCTCGCCTTGCTGACGATGCTGTCACCGATCTGCAAATTTCAGAACATTTAAAGCATAATACATGCACAGATGGTCAAGATCTCTTGAAGCTAGCATAATCATTGAGAATTTGCCCCCATCATGAATGGAATAAAGTCCACTAGAAAGAATACCTTTGTAAACAATTGAAATGTGTTTATCAATTTGCGAATTTTCATTATTGTCAGAATAGAAGGCTCTGCTATATAAATGCCAAGTAAAAGAAGCTGTGTGTGCATTTTCACTTCTTGGGTCAAATATCACTTCAAATCATGTTACCTCGATACAAGGCATCCGTCCGCTAAAGTTAGCATGTGTGTATCCAAACGTTACATTAGCAAGCAATTTCAATCCACGTTGTCTAGAATTAAGAGCTCTTTGGAGTGTGTGAGCGGTTTGTGAGTGATCCTTCATGGCTTTTTTCACCATTAATCTAGTGTCCAGGTATTCGGTCAGCATTCGAGGAAGTATTCCCATTCGAATTTCTGGCTTGACGAAAGCAACGCCACTGGGTGAAAAGTTTATATTCTTACCCAATTTCTGAATTGTGCGCTTAGTTACTTTCAATGTTGTTGCACCAAATTCAAAGGGTTCAGACCTATTGGAAGAAAAAACTATATCAATATAACAAGGACCCATGTCTATATCTTTACAAACAGACAAGCTCTGTTGTAAAACGGAAAACAGACAGATGTGCACGATTTTACACTTTAATCGTTAAGTCTTTCATGCTATTGGAGTTTATTGTAAATCAATCGACCCTGTTAATGAAGACGTTCCTTGACATGGGAAAAATTTCAATCCATGACGATATCTGCAATTCAATATTCATGGGTTACACACTCACTGGCCAATGTTTTCAATACGTCCGAGGCATGTTGAAAAGCAGTAGTTGTGAGCAATGATGATGCTAGGGTAAAGACTTTGAAAGTCCAGTACGATCAATGGGTCGCTGTAAAATACAGATTCTGGTTCCATTATAAGTGGCAGGGATTCGGGTGCACGCATGGTAGCTCGTTGTTGCGGAGATGGAGATACCGGTACATAGTTGGACGGCTTTGCCAATCTTAGCATGACGGACTCGACTTGAAACTGCGAACCACGCGAAAAGACTTCGAAAAACTGTATCCCATAAAGGCGTGCGAATTCGGTGGTTTTGCCTAACATACAAGAATCGTTGCCCTTAATGTATCGATTATATCATTATTGCACATTAATATTCTTGAAAGTAGGACACGCAAAGTAATCACCAATGATATCGAGTTGTTCGATAATTTTCAATATGCCCACCACCTTAGTGATGTAATGGTCAACAACCAGAGATCGTGCTTTGATTGTCCGATGCTCCCACCACTGCGTCAATGTTGCAAACGATGGACGGCTCAGTCTCTGATGCATCACGTGATACATTATGTTCTCAAACGTATAACTCTGCAAAGCTGGCAATGTGTTACTTTAAAATTTGAATTCGCCTTAGGGGATACTCATTCTTACTTCTAACGATTTTGTATTACAAGTTGTCGGTGATCAAGCTTTATTGATGGATGAACGTATGTATGTTTCCCCTTACCTATTTCATGTCTCATGATTCTCCAAACATCTAGTACAATACGGCCTGGCATTTTTATTTCCGTCAAGATGCTCAACTCGGTCGTTTGTGGCTCCCATGCACGTTGGATGCCAGGAATTCTGGAGACCTTCGGTGCTAAATTGATGCCAATATTCGCCGCCCTCTGGAATAAGTATCCCCACGACAAAGATTCCAGTTCCCATCCAACTAGAATATCTGGGTCAGTTTTCTTGACAACAGTCAAAAGATTCTCGAAAAGACCTTCTTCGCTGAGTGCATAAGAAACTGAATGCATTACCCCAGACTTTTTAAGGTACTCTGATGATTTTGAAGGGTCATATGATGGATCGCTCACCAGAACACCTATAGTGCAAATTGCATTCCATGATGCAATAATACACACAATGAAAAAATGCCAGATCGACACTGTTCTTTGCAAATACCACAAATTAATAGTTTTGTCAAGTGCACTCTCTTATTTAATTGAAGTAAAATATATGGCTGCATTGTTCAGTTTGGTAAGATTGAAATTTAGTCTTTCAATACCACGTAATTTTTCCAGATTTGTACCGCCTTGTAAATTGAAATTGATACATCACCTTTATCAGTAGACGTAAAATCTGATGCAGCAGGTGCGTCATTGTGAATGGCATAGAATATTGCTCGAATTGGATCATGTTGGGGATCAGGTAAAAGATCTCCGCGAGTAGCTACATGGACCTCCAAGCAAAGTACCGTCAAGAATTGATGCTGAAAATAGTTAAAAGGTGAAATTGACAAATTTAGCACTAATTAACAGCCCGGTAAGGTGTGATTGAAGAAAAAATGACAATGTTGATACTCACGGCAGTGAGTGGTTTGATATCTTGTAAATTTTCACATGGTATTTTAAAATGGTCTGTCTGTGAGGAACTTTCAATTTGACCACAAGAGATACCAAGTAGTCTGGATAACTCGACATCATGAGTCGGCAAAGAAGCATCCATCCCAGTCACATCTTTTCCTTTTTTATTCGGCTGGTCATTATTCTGGTTCGCGGCATTCGTCATTCTTTCTTGAGACGTGGAGTGTTTGTCGAGTTTTGATGATGCAGAGTGATTACAATGTTCAACAGCAAGTTTGGTTCCACTGTCACTGAAATCTTTAGTTACCGATGTTTTTTTCAAGTATTCTTTTCCTCTTGACCATATTTTTACTCTTTGCGGCAGTGGAGCCGTGGCCAGTGGTACGATCACAGTTTTATTTTGACTAGCAAGGTTTTGCCTGACTTTGGATTTTTCAATATTGGCTCCGGAAGGATAAACCTCTTCGACTTTCATTGCTCGCCAGAATCTGATGCTGGTGACACCTTCTAAATTTGGTCCAAATTGTGGCAGGTCAACAACTCTTTTGCTTGGTACTTTAAGTATTTTGTGAGCGACTTCCTTACGATTGGTCACATCCATATAATTGCTAAAGAATGGATCTTTATTCCTGCATACAGGTATACCATAAGTCTCCATTGTTTTAACAATATTGTCGAACTTTGGAGGATTGAATTTAGGCACGATAATAACTTCCTTGCCAGTTCTTATTGTGTCTTCAACAATACTTTCACATCTTGAAATCAATCTGGCATTTCGTTTCCGCTGTGTGTCCAAGTATTGTGTAAACGTTACATTGCAAATATCTTCCTGGTCTGTACCACAGCTTGAATGACAATGTTCTCTCTGGTTTTCACTAACATTCATCATTACTTCAGGAATCTGCAGTTGCTGCACTTTTTGCATTTGATTGCTACACTTGTTTCCATCAATAGTTGCCATAAGATTTACCTGTCGAACTTTTGTCAAGTTGCGAGAAGAGGTAAAAATTATACTAAGCGGAGAGTAACTCCGAGATGGACGACCTCCTGGGCTGTTTAGCATTGGTGACCCCTTTGGCAATTGATTCCTTGGGGATGATAGAAGACTCAGTTTTCTACTTTTTGCAGGTGATCTCGAGGTTTCACAAATCTCATTTTTTCGTTTGCTAGGAGTAACGTTCACAAGTTTTTCTTGATTGCTACGACCTTTAGATTTATAGTCGCAAATACGTTTCTCTTGTCTTTGCAGCGTAACGTCCTGTTCAAAGTCCGAATCCTCCGAACTGAAATCTGCAGGTCCGTCACACTGAGGAATTGTATTGTCACAAGTTGAACCAGTATCCGAATTATTGTCAGTATCAACATCAAATACTGACAAATCACGAAGATAATCGAACGTGGACGACTTGTCAGACATGTCCTTATCTGTTTTTGAATTTGGTGATTTTTGCAAACACTCATCACCTTGTGACCAACTCAATGAATCTAACTGCAACAACGTTAGATTCAAGTCGTTATTATCATCTTCTTTGTCTTCGTCTGAGCAATCATTGTTCCCATGATTTTCATTGATTGTATGTTGTGAACCCAGCAGACTGTCGTCATCCACCTTTAAGCCACAGATATTTTCATCCGCCAACTCATTCAATATATCCAACAAGGGGACATCTGTAGGATCCACTAAAAAATATATTTAGATAGATTAGCATATATAAATGAAATACTCTGGCTAATGTTCTAAGTGCAAAATACTGACATTTCAATCTCAGATCAAAAACCATCTGTATACTGTTCTGAAAAGCTGGCCCAATTCTCATATATGAGAATTGTGAGTCTGGGTCTGTTTAAATTTTGAAAAAATATCGAAGCTTTACTCACGTACACTACAGTCAGCGGATGGGGTAAAAGTCTCTGTTAATGACGCTAGTGACCCTGAGCCCAATGGTAGGTCATCGAAAACTAGTTCGCTTCGACGCTTAGACAACTCTTCGTCGATACTTCTACTACGCGGCCCCACATGGTGCTCAAGATAAGAAGCACTCAGTAAATTACTATCCGCATCTGTTTCGAGAGGATATGAACTCTGATTTCTTCCACTTTCTGTTATTGAGCTATTGTCCATCTGCAATTACAGACGCAAGGTGTACAACATTTGAATTTGAATAAGTCGGACAAAAGAATTTGATAAGTGGGACAGAATGTACATTAGACGCAAATTTGCCATTCACTTAAGTTAGCTAATGTTGAAAACGAAAACGGAGATTGACTAGATGTAAATACTTGGAAAATAACCTGTGAGAGTGTCAATAATCTTTGAGCTAGTCTTTGTTGTTGGTATATGTCATTTTCAGTGGCTTTGAAAACTGGTCTGGTCGGGCTCTGTGGTTGGACAAGCTGAGAATCACCGCCGCTAAGACCCAGTTGCACCCGTCTTGCTTTTTCTTCCTCCCATATAGCCATCAATCCCGGATTAAGTGCCAGCTCCCCCTCAATTTCTACTCGATTCAGAATATCTGAAGCCAAGGTATCTACTTCGAACTTGCATGTACTTTGTGGTGTGATTTCATGCGGCAGGTAATCTAGCTCGTTGGTGAACGGAGAAGTGGCCTCAGAGCAATTTTCAGAGTATGTTCCAGATGCTGCTCTAATTGGCAACCGATATCTGACGTGACGCAGCTCTATCATGCTCATGCCGTGTAAATTGTAATCTATCATAAACTGTTGCACATATGGGATGTGTGCTTCGTGTGGCTGGAGGCGATCACTAAATACAGCACCATTCTAAAATTTACAGTATTATTAAACAGAGCTGTTAATCTTATGTAAAGCTACCCTTTTTTTACCCAGATAAGTAGGGTCACATATTGAATACTGGCCACCTGATTTTTGAACAATGGAGCGCTGATATGGCCATTATTCAATAAATTACCATGTATAATATCTCATTTTTAACGATTTTCTTCTTTCAAAAGTGTAACAATAGGCGACTGTAATTGACTAGAAAAATGGATTCAAAATTGATAGGAAAGTATACGAAATTTCAACACATTAATTTTTGCAATTAAGTACCTGTAATAGATTAGCTGCTCTTTTGACCATTGTGGGATTATAGAAATAGACCTTGAAGTACTGGTGTTCCTTTTCGTGATAACCGTAGAGTGGCCTGCATTAATTTAATACAGCCAATACATTAGAATGACCAATTTGCAATACATAATCTGATATTTCGCTTTTTGTATTATTACTATTATTGGTGCGCCGACAAAGCTGACAAGACTTACATGCCGGATATAAGTTGAACTTTGAATACATGTTGATTCCGAGAAGATGCAGATCCCAGGGAAACATTTATAGCAGCGTCCAAAGATGCTGCCAAACGATAGCCAAGCCTGTCGCTGTCAACACCTCCTGTGTGCGGCACATAAAAATATGGAAACACACCGTGCACATGCAAACATGTCTTCACTCCTAAACAGAAAGTAGAGTAAGAATTGGAACAATTTGGATTCCTGGGTTTTTACGACGAAATTTACGCACCATTCAGGGTCGATCCAAATACTCTGACAATAGGTACATGTTTGATCTCAGCACCGCGATATTCCGAATAAACGGGATCCAAGGAGGGTATCGGAATAGCCTGATAATATTCCGCGGAAACCAATCGCACTGCGAAATTTGCTCTTGTTTGATCCAACGTCATCTTGACATTTCGCTGTGAAATGTCTTACGGATAACCAGGGGCTTGTGTTTGCCGAATGTTTTCCTCTTAGAGCTTGGACGTGGCTCAGAAGACCGGTATGGTATGGCCCACCGTCCAGTCGAGTCCTTTTAATTAACCAGAGTAATCATCGCGAAGTCAGGCTGCGACGGCTGTAATTGACGCGACGACTTGTCAGCTAACCTGTCACGGGCATGAGAGATTAGTGGAAGTGCCATCTCTCTTGCACCGGTGCAGTCTTTCGAAAAGCTTGAACACCGGATATCAGTGTCTCTTTCGCACGTGTTTTTTACAAATCGGTGACATTAGACTTTTGTTTACATTGTCCCGCGCAGTGGCTAGTAGTAAGAGACAGCACTTCACCTCCGAGCTATCTCTCTCTCCAGTACTCCCACCCCGCCGGAGATCAGAGCTTGTGTCCACGGTCTTACATACAGGTCTTACAACGAACGTGGTGGGGGGTTGTCAGTTTACGTCCGAAACAAAAGTACAACTTATGGCCACAAGAGCGGCGCTACGAGTTATTCATAAGCTTATAATTATTATTTGGCGGAACCCTAACCAATCTTTTTGATATTCATAGAATAACTGACAGCGCCGCGTAGTGGTCAGTAGTGGCAAAAAAAATCTGGACAATAACGCGGCTACCCCCACCACTCAAATTTCAGTTCGTGCAAGGCCTATGTAAGACCGTGCCGTGAACACACCGTAGTCGTGCAACCACACAATATTGCATTGGTAACAACTCATTGTCACAACCATAGACGTTGACCGCCGTAGTTATGATTAGTTATTATTTAACCGCGTGGAAAGCTGCGTGCGCGGTACGCTGCAAATTGGAAGAATGACAACATTGATAACATACCGTGATACTCTACGCATACGAACCCGGCGTATGTAAACGCGCATCATGACAACTTTGGAGAACTATCAACTGCTCCACCCGGAGTTGTTGACGGAGGACGCTCTAATTCAAGTCCTGAGGGATGTAAGTTGCGATTATTTCACTAGTCTTCAATTCTCAAAGTTTTTTTTCGGTAACAAATACTCATCTTGTGTACTTTACCGTTCCTTTAACCCACAGAGATGCGTCGAAGAACCTCAGTTAAAGTCAGCAACGAGGAATGAACTCGTTGAATTATTCAAACGAGTCGCTCTGCCGCTACCGCAAAGAACATTTGACGACAGCACGCATATGGGCAGAAAATTAATGAGCTTGCAGAGAAGAATGGATAAGCGAGGAGCGAGTGCGGTGTATGTGTTTTTTTATATCCCAATTGGTGGACACCAATTTCGATCAAAATTTTACCAAATCAATTGATATCCACAAGCTTGTGATATTATCTTGTTTGCCAGAAAAATTACCTCAACGTCTGATGGTCCGTCCAATGTTGGATCAACACTTAGTAATAACGATTGTAATTCGATGCACGCTGGGAACGTTAATAGCAGACTGAAACCACCACTCGAGATTATAGGTAGTGAAACGAAGAAAATCCGTCTGTCTAAATCACCGGTAACTCCAAAGGCACTTGGCCAAAATACCAAACAAAAACGTAAAGAGGTAAGGAAAGGTAAAATTGCATTGACCTGTATTAGAATCGCATTAAACTTCAACGGTAATATTATGGGCGACTAGTTAATCGTAATTTTAAGAAAGTTTATTCATTAAATGTAATTGTAATTTCAGATTTCACCAGAACCGTTAGGTTGTAAAAAGCGGCAAAGAATTACATGGCCTTGACACTTGTAAAATCTGCATACGCATAGGATATTTTATTTGCTGATTATAGATGAAAGAAGACAGCAGAACACAATCGCAGTCACATCAACACAGTGTATAATTCAATTTTAATAGAGAATGCTGTAACGAATCTGTGTTTCTACAATAAAAACTGATTTTCACAGGTCAGCTTGGATTACAGAAACCATGAAAATTCGGTATAAAATATGATATGAATATGTTAAACGGAAGCTATGAAATTCGTTAATATTTTTAATGTAACGCAGTATGGTTTACGCGTTTTTTTTTCGCCTACATTCCGTACATAATCGTTTCTGTGGTAGTACAAAAAGAGCATTAGAATACAGAAAAGTGCACTGTTACATCCTTGTATGAAAAGTACTTTTTTGTACTCTGCTATAAAAAAAATTGTAAACCACACTTTTGTTACATCAAGTATTGTGAGCACCATGTAGGCAGAGTCTTTTTGTCACGCGTATAACTCATATTGTAAACTTTGCGCTCAACGCCAAAAGCCGTACTTGCCTTCTTGGTACACAATCTACTACTTCATTTTTAATTACCTCACGATTTTCCTGCAACAATCAGGTATGTGAGAAGAAAAAAAAGTTCTACTCTATTCCGTCCAACGAGAAGATAGTCTTAGGATCGCGAGAAAACTCGCCTGTTTCGTTCAAGTCTCTGCCCGCTCTGCACCGGAATCTGGTCCCGCGTACTGACCGGGAGCGTATACGATACTGGGGAGCGCGCTACGCAGTACCCACTCTCTCCCTACCTCACTCGCCGATGCGCAAAGTAAGCGTATTTTCTCGTTGAACGGAGTTATAGGTGGAATAAGATATATATTATCTTAAGGTGGAAATATTAGGTTTTTTTAATCCAAAAAACCATGGCTGTCGAACTGATTACTAATAAATCAACTTTCGCACCATCCAGCTTTTGACTTCGACTTTACTAAGAACAGGCTCGCCTGTAAGACATGCGCCTTAAATAATAGAATCTTCACCTCTCAATTCGAAGTAACAAAATTGTACAAATTAGGGTTACCCCTAGCCAATGTCACCGTTCATCATACTCGTGAATGATCGCAAGAGAAAATACGATATTTATATACATCTATTCACAGAATCATACATAAAAGATGGACTAGTAAATTTTTACAAAAGTGTTGACAGATGTTGTGCAAATCGGCCAAGGTGCATTACGGTTCCCCAAAAAAAAATTTGCCTCGTCATGAGTGTCGATTACGGTTTGTCAAGGTTGGTAGAATTTTCATTAGCATGGATGCGACCCAGTCTTCGACTCATTACATTTAATTATGGGTATCTATAATGAATAACGATGTATTATTCCTTTGGAGTATTATAACAATTGGATGTATTTATTTATACACATTGTCTGTTCCGATAGACCAAAAATAGCAATACCATGTAATCTCTGTTAAATCATTCATATTACCGTTTTCACAATGTGGAGATATCATACACTTTAATTGACTAAAAAACATATGAAATAATAACTGGAAGCATCAAGTAGTCACACACGCACAGACATATAATGTAATTTACAATAATACAAACGCAATGACAGCTGTATGCCGATTGAATAATAATGTTGGATCACAAAATTTTGACTAGTTCTCAGAATATAAACATAACAAGAAAACTCAACACACATATGTACGCACACACGCACGGTTCCATAGCCTGCAGCGTAACATCTGCAGCCAGGCACATCTGAACACTGTAGAGTTTTTGTTTCACTTGTATTACACTAATTCCATTTTAGAATGGAGATAGTATATACACATTGTAGGGCATGAGGGGGCTGGTAACAGGGTTTTTTGTTGGTTTCTTCTACCAGGCTTGCCAGGGTTGGACATCTTTTGTTAGACAGGTGTTTCGTGATCAGTCTCTTCAATCCTCCCCAATCGCCAGGCATTTGGATCACCCGTAGTCGCTGTAAACCATCATGGGATTGCTATGTTTTGCTATGCCAGTAATTTTATACCGTAACTCGGAGTGATACCCAGATAGAAAATTAGTATAGGTACATGTTTTAATGCGAAATCTATGCGTATTTGGTATATGTTAGTTGGTAGCCTCCTTGAAAACTTACCACAGTAGTAGTATTTGATCCGTGGTAAGCCTAAAGGGAGAGAAGAGAAACATCATTATGACATCGATAGGATCTATAAGAACCTAGTAGAGTCCACGCTCTTCCAGATGTAAGGATATAATGCACAAGCCTACAGCGGTACAATAACAGATCAACCACTCCTTGGTTAAAAATTTATACAGTACAGATTATGTATAAGTATGCAAATATGATACAACAAACCTTTCTTTTTGTCGATATCTTGAATGAACCAAATATGCGTTGCGGGTATGACAAAAACGTAATAAAACGAACAGCAAACTTACCTAATTAAACAACCGGGTAAAAAATAAGAACCATAAGGTGTGATGAGGCGAGGCAGGGTTACGTGCCACACGTGTGTGTTGGGGATTCTGCTGGGGAATTATTATTGCGAATCGGGCACAACGGGAGAACGTACGGAGCGTGAAGGTGCCTAGGATGATGAAGGGCGTTGTTCAGCACTTCGGGGCTCGTATACAGCAGCGGCACTCTTTCTTCTATACCGAAACCAAATAAAAACAGGTGCAAATTATAAAATGATAACAGGTGGAAATGATTCAATGGCGCGTGAAATGTGGATAACACGTAATGTTCTCAACGCATTTACTTCTATGATATGCTATCATTCTTCCAGTTTGACCTTCTGTAAAATTTTGTGAATTCAGTTTTTTACCCAAACAAATAGTCTACTTAACAAACATTGTACAATTCAATGCCGGTAGCTTTTCTTCTGGATTAAGAATCACGTTTGGGAAGTTGGCAAAAAAATTACCTTGATATTAACCATGGACAAAAAATTTTAATAAACTGTGAATATTCAATATTGACCTGTAAAAACCAACCCGCATTATTAATAATTCAGCTCTAGGCCAAACCCCAGAGTGATGCGACATCAAGCTTCAAATGAACACCTACTTAAAGCATGTGATGAGAGTGTTCAATTTATATACATCTGTGTGATTCATTATAGGTGCAGGTATGCACACGACTGGATCGTAGTACAAGTGTATGAAAATGCATTGCAACAAAGTCAAAATGCCACAAGCTCGTTAAATAATTGGTGGCCTGAATTATCACGTATTACGTAATAAATACTTACAGTCATTACGTGTCTGATTTGTACAACCAACAAAACAGCAGATATCAAGTATACGTGGGAACGTCCACGGTCGATATTAAATTTATACTTGTAATACTAAAGTATATTTGTGCAGATAACGCAACTTGTCTCAAAAACCTGTGTACAACTTATAAGTATACCACGATTATCTAGTACTTAGTTACACACATATATCTGTACATAAACATATGTGTATATGTATCCTGTACGTATTTATGTATGTATGGATACTTGGCCATCAAAGAGATATAAAAGTTTGTTTGAAAAGAATATCGTTAACAGTACATTCCAGGCATAATTTGAAGCTTATTTGCATTGTTGGCTGAAGTGCTTTCAATTACTCGAACAATCATTTCACAGAAACTTCTTCCGTCATTGACAAACAGTGAAAACAACAAACTTGGTGAATAATGAAAAATAATGATAAAAGGAGAGAAATACATACCTTGTAGCTGCCGGTTAATAAGCGCAGTAATTCCTTGGCTGCCGTCCCCAGTGTTTTTCACTACCAGCTGGAGTTTGGTGTCAAGATCATTGGTATCAGTCGTCGTAGAGCCTGTTCCTGCTCTGGGCACTCCGGCTAGATTGACTACCTGTCCATTTTGATACTGGTGAAGACTGCTAGCTGCCATTGTCTCACTCACCTATCACTCGCAATGAGTACTCACATTTATATTTGCACAATCACAATTTTTCCGATTCAAGAACGGACGTTACTAGATAAATTTTTGACTTATGCCGATAGAAATATATCTCAATTGCAAATGCTAACGTATTGAATGAGTCTTTTTAGTTTGCTTGTGACAGTATGTCACACAGTTACCAGGTATGTAGCAAAATTTTGGTAACCTATACTTCCCTGCTTAGTATCATTTCTCTCGGTGTATAAATAGTAGTTACCTGCATTAATTTCTTGACAACGTCTCTTCCTAGGATATGATCAAACACAGCTTGAAGAAATTGATCAGTGATAATGCTCAACTTTAGTTTATCCCGATGCCAAAGAAGTATCCTCGACTCTTCCATTGCCGTTATCGATACCTGTTTCAAAAATAAAAAGTCAAATAAACCTTACAGAATCAAACTACTTTACTCAAGTACTGTGTTTAAAAATATTTCGCTACTGATGGTACCACCTTTGAAATGATCCATTCTTGATATATTCCGCTCACTTATATCGTAACAGTACAGTCGAAAAGATTCTACCAATGGCAAACCATTTAGAAAACAATCAGCACCAAACGTAGTAGGTTTAATTAGGAAATCGTGGTATACATAGATGCATATTTTACCTGAAAATATTCATCAGTGGAAACTCCAAACCATTCGGGTGAGTCCAGAAATTGATGTGGAAAAACTATATGCAACGCTCTCCCGTTTTGTGAGACGACCAGTCTGGAAAGAGTGATCAAAATATAAAAAATTGCACTCTATACTGTGTGCGAATAATACAGAGATGAAAATACAAAGCAAACTTATACACAACTCATTCGCACGATACTACTTGGTGAGATTTTAGATACTTACTTCCCAGAAAGTACCAACGAAAGCGAGTCGACCTTGGTGACTTTCTCCTGAGCATAAACTTCTTGATACTTCAGTTGACGGATTCCTTTCATGCAGTTCAGGACTTTTTTGAATTGATGCCGCGACACCCTGAGCGGTTGAAACACCGCAACATAAACCTGAAACATCATCACATTCGTATTACAAGCTTTGATTGATTAATTATGTGCAATGCTATAGGCAAGTGAAAATGTTTCATTCTGAGAAAATTGCAACTTAAATAATATATTTTAGCACACATTGATAAAAGTAAATTGTACAATTATAATGCTGACCTCCTCAACTTCTCGTGAAAATTTGACCGGTCGCAGTCTGTAGAGAAGCATACAAATGTGGAGAAAATTTATGGCTACAAATGTCGCGTTCCACAGAGCCGCATCCAGCCAGCAGGCGATCGCCCAGCCCCAGAGAGCAAAGAACGCACACCCAATAAGGAGGGTGCACCGCAGATACAGGACACCGTGTATGCCGCTGGGTGCAAGATGCGATAAGAGGAAGAACGCATTGGCCAGTTGGAAGTAGATGTGATTGATGTGAACTCCATGATACGGTTGGCACGTGAAAGCACCGATTAAAAATGTTGCCGAGGTCAGAGGTGGATATGGATACGTCCCATGATTTAACCCCGTCAAATCTCCACTGCCTGAAAAGCCATTGACACAGGTTCATACCTTTGGTGTGAACGGAAATTTTGATAAAAAAAAAATACACGTTAAAACTTGGCCAAGTACTGCGGGAACAAACCAAAATCACCAGCCAACAAGCAAAAGAAACTGCTCCCTTAGATTCTTATCCTTGTTTCAACAATACCACGGAACGGTAGTTACTATTGATGTCATAATCGTCTTGATGGAAATGAGAAAAGATAGGTAAGTTTACCAAGCTAATTGTAAGTAAAAAATTGCTCACTATTCACAGCACCTGTGACAAGATTGGTAGCGTTGTGGCACTTGTCGTTTCCAGATTCCGTGGGCAACGTCGCGTCCCCAGGATTGCCGTTCGTGACGTGATCGGGGGAAACAACCGATGACCCACCAACGACAGCATCTGTACGATTTGCGCCAACTTTTCCAACAGCCGGAGGGCGCAGCAGAAACAGTACAAACAAGATCCTGCAAGAACTCCAGCCGTCCCGACCACCTCCCGAGGCGATCCTCATCCACATCCCCGCATCACCCCAGTCGAAATCCACCCGCTTTGAACTCTGTGAACAGTTTTCAGGAGTCCCCTGCTGCTGCTATCTTCGGTATTCCTCGTCGACCTCGACCTCCTCGGCGTCGGCGTCGGTTCCCGGAGCATATATGGTTATGTGTGTACTTCCGTTTCGGGCTGCGTGTTCCACACCCGTCACAGATAGCTATTAAAGTATCGGAGGTGAATGGCAGTGAATCACTTGTACTCTCTGCGATTGTCGTATGCTTAGCCAGTTGATTCCGTACCTCCGGTATATATGTTGTTACAGTTCCGTGGTGTCTGCGAGACGGACGACGCCGCCGCGAAGATGCTTCAGACTTCGCTTTTCTTGGTTACTCACGCTGCTTGCGCAGCCTTTCCCGAACGTTTACGATCATACGTACCTATGCATACCTGACGTAACCACGTTATGCGTACGTATGTATGCATGTATCTATGCAGAGATCGCGGTGTGTACGAATGTACTAATGCACTCCTCACGTGTTACAAGCCCTATTATCATGGGCCTTGGAAAGCTTATCACGCCTGACCAGAGGTGCAGTTTACGATGGATGGAATACTAAATCGTCGTTCATTCCAGTGATTAGCGTTTACAAATTATAAGGTGGTTAATTATTTTCCTTTCGTTTAGCCGCGTCAACGTTACTTTATTCGCGGATTACTGCCGTTGCTTTTTGCTGGCTATTCCGAAGAACGGACGGTTGAAATATAATGCGGGCAGGCGCGATGTGAGAATCAATAAATTACGGAAACAGCATGTGCGAAGAGTGCAGGAGATATTAATCACAAGGAACGAAGTCGAGAATAATTCTTGGAATGTTGCATGACACTTGTATAATTTTCCGACAATCCGAGTCGCATGTCTGTAAACTGCGGAAACTTCCAAGGTTTCAAAAACAGCACAACGTCCTTTCAAAATCGCTCAATAACTCGACATCCGTATGTAGTAGTACGTACGCGTCGGTTGCGTAACATCTCGGAGTTGTACCGATTTATGAATGATTTTTCACGTTTCGGCAGCAAGGGGGGGGGGGACCTCTGCTGCTTAAACCATTGTTACACCCAATTGGAAGACCTGCTTTGTGGAGGTTCACGACTCAAAATCCGAATGCCGATCTGTCAAGGCGAGCGCAGCGAGAACACTGTGCCTTCTGCATTAACGACGGGGCCAACTTGCAACTAGTAGAATATCCTTGTCGGGGCAAATTTACCGAGTAACAGCCGCAAATAAGGTTATACTAAACTCCAATAGAGGTCAGTTATTTCACTCCTGAGAAACAGAGAGAGAGGGAAAATAGTCTAAAAGCAGGGAAACAGTTACTCCAAGTTACTCGACTAACTTGATTCATCTCCAACTGTTGATCTGGTAGTTTTACTACGAAATTTTGACACATGAACAAAGCGAATGCAAAATGTTAACTTAAGTGCTGCGACTTCACTTAACAACAAACTACGAATCGAAAATTTATAACAACGTAAAGAGACATAACTCGGGCTAATTTTTTTTCTTCATGACAATCCAACGTATAATATAATGGACAAGGAAAGGTAGATAATATTTCTGACTCATGACATCAAAAATTTCACACTTCTTCCATCAAAATAGCACGTTTATTTTACTGGATACGTGTCACAAAAGTTGAATGAAAAATTGCACCATTTCGCAGATCAAAAATAACAGAATCTTTCCATTCGTTACAGATTCACAATGCTCCTCCTTGAACCAGGAGAGATATTTTTCGAAGATTACAGCGTAGCGGCAAAATCCATCGTAAATTCTCCTGCGAGCGAGACCTACGATGAGTGGATAGATGGAAGGCTGAAACTGTGCTCTAAATCTCTTGTATTCGTAAATAAAGAGTTGACCAAGCCGCTTATTAAAGTCCAACTGAAAGAACTGATTAACATTGAGAAATGGAGCTCTAAAGACTGGAGTCACGGGTTAGTAACTTTTCATTGCCCGTTGTATGTTCGATGAACACATATGCGTATATTACTCTTGCTTTAAGTAATACGGTTTCGTTTCTTTCTTCAGCGACGACAATATTCTCTTTGTGAAATGTAAGCAGTATGTTGAGATGCTACAGGGCAACATCCTCGCACCATACAAGTTTATCCACAAAGAAAATCACTTCTTGTTTCGCTTCAATTACGCAACGATTGAGGATTGCCTTCCGCAAATATTGCAACTATTGCGTGCCACTACATTGCCTACGGCGGAACAGAATGCCATGGTAACGAGATCTGTATTTTTTAAATAGAAATTGCCCTAATGACTTTTTCAGTTTTCGATCCATAGCCTCGTATGATTATCGAATTTATACTCCCAGATCACTGCTATTGTGCATTCGAGACAGTCGAGAGTATCGTTCGATACGTCATGGCTTGAAGATCTCTACGAGCAAGCCGTCCTTGAATTACAAGCTGATAAAATATCACCGCTTGTCGTCAATCCGGGAAGAGTTTTGTTGACCTCATCTAGAATTTACTTTCAACCTTACAACAACATGGATCAGGTGAAAATACAAAGTTCAGAATCATAAAATTAATTGTCCATGGTGATAATATTACTCATAGCATACTGTTATACAATTGTAGCATCCAGTTCTGAAAATTCAGCTCAAAGATATCAGCCAGATAATCAAGAGAAGGTTTTTGCTGCGGCAAGTGGTGAGTGATTTTCCTATATTCAAATCAATAGGCGAAATAAGGTAATATTCCCAGTTGGACATGCGATTGTAATTCATTAACTTAACCGTATTGCTTTCTTTAGGGACTGGAAATCGTGTGGAGAATGAGAGGGCCAGAGGCAAAGAAAGAACACCTATTTTTGTCCATGAGATCTCACATAGACAGAGATAATCTGTATCGGAGATTGTTAGATCAGTCGGAAGTCTCTCTGGAAACAGTCCAGCAGAACCAGATGACAATGCAGTGGCAAAATGGGTGCTTGTCTAACTACGATTATCTTATATACATAAACAGGTACATATATACAAATAGCTAGCATTTTAAACAAGGTGGATAAAGGGATATGAAAATTACGGATTTGCTACACACAACTCCTCAAGAAGTACTGCTATACAAATTCAATTATTCTTTATCGCGCGTATTTTTACAGTTTAGCAGACAGAACATTTCACGATCTGACGCAATATCCAGTATTTCCCTGGATCATTCAAGATTATACTTCAAGTTTTTTAAATCTAAACGATCCAGCTGTTTACAGAGATTTAACAAAGCCAATTGGAGCGCTCGAACCAACTCGATTAGAAAGACTGAAGGCAAGTACATATCGCGTACTCCAGAGAGGCGTATTCTAAAATAAGATCCCTACATGCTTGTGCATGACGAATTTTCATTTTCGTCAGGAAAGATACCTGGAAATGGCAGAACCAAAATTTTTGTACGGATCTCACTACAGTGCTCCGGGTTTTGTCCTCTTCTATTTAGTAAGAAAATATCCAGAGTACATGCTCTGTCTTCAAAATGGTAGATTCGATCATCCCGACAGAATGTTCAACAGGTATATATTATAATCTAAAAATTTATTAAATACAACAAAGTCAGAATATTCGTGAGTTTTATACTTATTGCGTTTGGTATTTACCAAAATTTACTTATGAGAACCATTGATTCCTCAGTGACTTGAAGAATAGACCATTTTAGAAGAAAACATACTTCTTACCAAACCAAAGAGAAGCAGCAGCATGCCAAAAGCTGCTTTTCATTAGTCAATAATCAAATTTTTTATGCAACAGATAGGTTATTTATTTTTTCTAATGTGATCCATCAATTTTTGAAGTTTATTCACTGTTCCCGGCATATGTTCGACGTTGCGCTTTGCATTATTGTATACTAGATAAATGCAAGCACTTACAGTTTGAGGTAATCTTTGTCTAGGTAAAAAAACACTCGTATACCTACATCATATCGATAACAATCGTACACTAAACTTGCAAGGCTTTATAATGACCATGTATTCTAATACAACCTGACAGCGTAGCTGATGTGTGGAAAAATGTATTGGTGAATATGTCTGACTTTAAAGAACTGGTCCCAGAGTTTTATGATACAGAGACTGCTGGCGATTTTTTAGCAAACATTTACGGAATTGATTTTGGTTATCGACATGACGGTTCTAAAGTTAATGACGTTCAACTGCCCCCATGGGCTAAAGGTAAAATATTAGCAATATTGTTGCTCACTCCTTTCTTCACGTTTTGAATGTGTGTTATTCTCATCTCAAAAATGATTCTATGATGATACATTTTGACATACCAACGTCTAGATCCAGCGGATTTCGTCCGTCAATTAAGAGATGCTTTAGAGAGCCCATACGTGTCGCAAAATCTCCATTCTTGGATTGATTTAGTATTTGGATATAAACAAAGAGGTCCGCAAGCAGTGGAAGCAAATAATGGTAAGATTTTGCAAGTCGCCCATTGTCTCACATGTTATTGAATAACAGAATATCCATCAGGATGAAACTTATATTTCGATTTTGCATTTTCATATAGTATTCTTCCATTTGTGTTATGAGGGAGCTGTTGATTTAGACACTATTCAGGATATAAATGACAGGCACGGTTTAGAGGTACAAATAATGGAATTTGGTCAGATACCTAAACAAGTTTTTGACTTACCACATCCAAAAAGAATGCTGTCTGTACCTCATGTTGTATGTGAAAAAGTAGTTGGCTTGCATGACGGAAGCCGGTTCACCGGTGAGAATTTATTTATGTCAGGTATTATTTCTCATTTGACTACTAGTATATGTATTGAAGTATAATACGATACCTTATCCGTAGAAACCAAGATCTCTGAAATTTTCACACTCCAACAATCAGTCGTATTCCAATCTCATAAAGACTCTGTCAGCTGTGTAAATCTCATGGATGGTGAAACAGGAGATGATCTTATTTCCGTAGGACACGACGGAATGCTCAAGTTGTACTCTATGAAAACCAGTAAATTAACACGCAGCGTCCCTCTCTCCTCACTGCCCTTGTCATCTTGTATATCTTACAAAGTTCCGTCACAATCCAACATCCTTGTCGCTGGCTGTTGGGATAACACGATGTAAGTCTTTGCTCTGAGCACAAGAGAAATGTGTCTATACTTCTCACTTCCGGTCAACCATTTTTGACTGTATTTTTTTTTTGTTCTTCTTTTGATTTGTTGACACAGAATCTTTTACGATATCGAATTCGGCCGAATAGTCGATACTCTGCCTGGGCACGAGGATGCTGTTTCTTGCCTAGCATGGAGTTCGTCACGTAACATATTGGTGTCCGGCTCATGGGATTGCACGGCCAAAGTGTGGCGAAGTTGTAGCTCAGGGAAGAAAATTAAACCTGCAGAGTGCCTGCTTGCTCAATTAGATCATGATGCAAAAATTACATGCATCAACATATCGGGGTAAAAACATTATACAAGAATATTTTCAAAAACTTGTGGTAATCACCGACATCTATGAATTTTCCACAATGGCTTTTTCTACAGTACTTTCCTTCGCGTTATAGGGATGACAAGCTGCTAGCCTGCGGAACTGAAGACGGTGAACTCTTCTTGTGGTGTTTGGAACAGTTTTCTCTGCAGTTTACCGTAAAGGGTGAATTAATTTAAATATCTCTATTCGTCGTAATCTGTCTCTTACTGGCTAGCCATATTACCTAAAAAATATACAACATCGTGCTTCCCATCTCAGGGCGCATGGCGAGAGTGAACGCTGTGGTATTTGATCCAGAATCCAAGCAGTTAGTTTCGTGCACAAAAGACCATGCATTGAAAATCATGGATGTGACGACTGGCACGGAAATATACTCCTCAATTCTGGAAAAGGAGCCCACGTCTTTATGTTGGCGTGGAACTGAACTGCTTCTGGTTGGAGATGCTGAAGGGTATCTCAGTATGTGGGACCTGAGGGGTGTATTTATTCTTGGGAAATTCAGCTGCCATAATGGTAACCACAATCATACAATATCATTCGGATTTTGTTATTACCTTGAGTCCTGTAAATTTTCACTTGTTACTCTTTCTTCTGAAACTCTGGTTTGCCATGATAATATATGTATTTTCACAGAATCAATTACAACTTTAATGGTATCCAGTAATAAGAAAAAAATTGTCACTGGCAGCCGAGACAGGAGAGTCATTATCTGGGATTGTAAATAGCGTTCGTATTAATATTCACAAAAACGCTTATACATTTAATACTATATGATATGCAGAATGTGATACCTTTGTGCGATAAAAATTATTACGTATATTCGCGAAATGTTAAAATTGTAAATAATAGATACTTTAGGGCTTAAATCTGCAGAGTAGTATATTATATATTTGATAAAAAAAAAAATAAAGAGCTGTGCTGTGTAAATCTTAAGGATAATAAAATATGAAACAAGGTCGATGGATTAACTAATTTATTATAATTATTACCTATATTTCACTTGGATTTTAAATGTTGATTGGGTAAAAATATTGGAGATAAAGCGGAAAACTCGTATTTTCAATTGTGACTGACAGAATTAGCCAATAATCTCGGCTTTGTTAAAGCACTAATCATAGTGGTTAACTTTTCAAACTTTCTTCCTGTGCCATAAGATGGTTCTTAATCTTCTGCAGCAATTCTTTCTTAACAGAATCAGGAACAAGACTTCGTGCTCTACTTGTGACTGTTGAAAGCAATGTGTCGTACGCGATGTCCTGTCCATTTTCCTTTATCAGGTCCTTGCAGATGATCTTTACTTGATCTCTCCATCCACATTCGACTAGACGCAATCGTAACAATTCTTTCAACCTATAAAGTTACTTTAATTCGTCACTATTCATTGCATCTTCGATTTTTCCTATTGAAGGAAGTTTCGAGGTTAGGTTAGGTTACGTACGCGTCTCGATCGCCGACCATAACTAATCTCTGATGAGGTGCCGACTTCATTAATATTGGTAACGGTAATTATAGTAATTATTCTGTAGGATTCAGATGGCAGATCCTGATAACCGTTGTATCTTTGCTATTCTTCGATCAACTTTGAGGTTAGCGGACCGTTTGACAAGGCGTTTGAAAAATAACGAACTCTCAAAGTGAACGCTGCAAGTCGAAATCATGTGGTCGAATCTCATCGTCTTTGGTCGAAATGTAGGAGATATGCGATTATGATTTCAGTCAGAAAGTAATGTTTCTATTTACACTTAATGCCGATCAATAGCAAGGGAAAATATACACACATGATATTTCAATTTACCAATCGCAGATAATAATTAATGAATAAGTAAAATAAAAAAGTATTATGGCCCATGAGGGGATCGAACCCGCGACCTTCGCGTTATTAGCACGACGCTCTAACCAACTGAGCTAATGGGCCGTTGGACTTGGCGTGTGATTAGATGTATAAAAATCCTGGGAAAAAGCGTTTATTCAAAACAGCAGCATCAAACTATCCACACTGATGGCAATTTTCTTCTTATACCCAGAAAAACATAAAATTAAAAAGAATTGGATTGAATTAGTGCATATTTAATTACAGATCTTATACCCAAATTACCTTATCTGATGCCTGTTACTCATGCATTTGTTTGCTTTAAATTTTTTGGTCCAGAATTACACCGACTGAGAGAAAAAATAATATTTAATCAATCATAAAAACATCTGTCAATAATTGTACATTCGTTCAGGAGCGGTATAAATCAGCCGTAAGAATGCCTAAAGAACTTCCTTGCGATATGCTAAATGATTCCTTGAAGGAATGTGTTTTTAAAAGAAAAAACATTGACGCTTTCAAAAAACTCAACAAGGAATCACATTTTAATGCCAGGGAGGTAGAAGGTAAGGTGTACGTCATGAGTGGATACGAGATTCTTGGATAAATGAACAATATCTAAACTCTATTGCAATTCATTCAACAGCTCTGTCTCTGATACATTGGAAAATTTCAAATGAAATTGGCTGCATACACAGGTTGGGATTTCGAGATCTTCTACACGCTGGATTAGATTTTACAGAAAATTATCTAATCGATAGAATATTCTCGGCGTTTGACAAGAAAAATGATCTAGTGGTGAATAATATTGAATAATTATGTTGCCATTCCTAATAGTAACACACGTAGTGTATTCCTAATGGCAAGAAATCAAAATACAGATCACAATGGATTCGTGGAATTTGGGACTCTCAGAAGTTTTGCGAGGATCGCTGGATGAGAAAATAAAATTTGGATACAAGGTGAATCTAATTATGAATCTGTAATTAGATATTATTTAGTCGTCGCTTGTCATAATAGACCAGTTTTGCTTGGCTGTCAGGTTTACGACTTCATGAGGACGAAAAAGATACGAAAAGAGTCCATATTTCCGATGATGAGAGGCTGTTTGATCAAGCAACAAGCCGATGACGATCCAGACGAAGGAGTGAAGGTGATTTTTAAACGATACTTCAAATTCAATACTAGTTAACACTAGAGACAGAAAAAATTTACAATCTTGCCTCATTGTTCTATTAATGTTAGGACTTGATAGACCTGCTGCTGAAAAAAATTGATATCGATCGAGACGGCAAAGTATCGGAGGAAGATTATAATTCGACGATAAGAGGGAAAAATCTTCTCTTCTTACAATGCATGGGACCTGTGTTTCCTTCGCGAGAGTCAATATGCGCTTTTCTCACAACGTTCACTCCACGAACCGGTCGATACTAAGCAACAAGAACAAATCTAGTAACAGTAATGTTTCAAATATTTTCACCACACATATAATATCAAAGATCAGAAGGTATATTCTTAATGTACATACATCGATACACGTTATAAAAAATCATGATTGATTCAGACGATCTGCTACTGAAACACGATTTTTTCTCCTAGAAACATTTTAATTTCTCCATGTGTCAAACTTCCAACTAGTACGTATTTTGAACAAGAAAAAAAATCCCGTACGATCCAAGTAGTATTATACGTGATTCCAACAGTCTGATAATAAGTTAGATATCTTGAAAGCATCCAGAATTCAGCTATTAAGTACCTGAAAACAGTGATTGTCAAAACAAATGTTCCAGCAGTGAAAAATTGAAAAATATTATAAGCCACATACAAAATGTAATGCTCAAATTGAATCTACCTTACAGAACTGACAATTATTAACTTTTTCCCATATAAAGACGTGGTATTACGTTCTCCATTTTTTTTACCTCAAGTTAGTACCGTTGGAATTCTTTCCATATATATGGTTCAGTACTAAATAGAAAAGTCAATTCCGATGGACCACCTTGCATGAAATAAGAGTCTGAATATTTTATGGATTTAGCTTCTGTTGCTTCTGTTCCCCCAACCTCGTCTATGAGTATCTTTATATTCATCCATGGCACGAGCTTGGGCAAGAAGCTGCGGATCGTCTTTCTCGACTTGGTTTTCTTTTTGCTCCTCCTCAATATCTTCTTCCTTCAATTCATCCGTGTTGGGCGGAATATTCTGTAGGCACTTGCCACTCACTTGATTTCTCTGCGACGGATCTGGCCAGCTGAAAGCACCAAATATTGTGAGATTCAAGTCTTGAGATTGATGTTCTTAGGTTTTATCGTTCCTAAAATGAAGCAATTTATTTTAATATTGGACGACTTACTCGCCATCTCTGATTCTTTTTTCATAAAATTCTTGCACAGTCAGAACGGGTAGACTTGGATAGCCAGCTCCATAAACTTGTTTTTGTAGCTCATCTCTCGTAATAATGATCGGCTTCAGTTTAACTCCAGGCAATTTTGATTTTCTTGGGTTTTGAGCAGCCAAGGGATCACTGTGCCCAACTTTAATCATGTGCTCTATTATTGGCCTCTCCGAAGCTATTGAACTTAAATCATCCAACGCTTGGTTCACATACGACTTGATTAACGTAACGTAGTACTCTCTCTTCGATTCTTCATCTATATTTGGGTTGCGCATGTTCTCAGTTAATGTTTCCAGTCTGCTTTCCAGCTCTTTCTGCTCCTTGAACCTCTGCAGTTTTGTATTTCTTGTCGACACCTACAAACCAGGAAGGTTAGACGAGTCAAAACAATAGGCCCCTTGAGAAACTCCTCATTGATTACAAACCATGGACGTTATTAATTCGGCGTTGGACATTGGTTTCCTCACTGAATTTTCTTCGCTCGACTTTTTCTCAGGTAGTACAAAATCAATCAGTCCATAATGCTTTAGCCTATTCAGAAAATCGTTGTAATAGATCTCCGCTACGTCAACAATGTGCAATCGGTCGCTCGTTCCACAAATCTTTAGCGTCAGAGTTCCAAGCAGAGCTGGCAGCAGAAAGTATTTGATATTTGCCGTCGCCACTTCTTCGAAACTCTCATTGACACTAAACATATCCGTCATGGATACCAATCTGGTTGCATCTTCGAACATGCTCATCGCCCTCCTAACTTCACACTTTTTTTTCGAACAAAACAAACAACAATAACAAACATTAATAAATTTAAGACCGCATCTGCGTAGGTTATGAGAAACGCCGCGTAGGAAAACCTACTTGTATTTTGGGGCTATTTGTTGCCTCCTGGGATTTATTTATGCTGTTGAACAGGGCAAATCCTTCGTCGTAAATCTGAGACAAGCTTTCCGCATCTTTTTCTTCTCCATGAGGTAATTGCTTCAGGTTTTCCCTCGAAGCGTTTGACTTATTGGGATCCATTATTCGGGCAGTCGGCTGTACATACATATCAGAGATGAGTAGGTACATAGGTATACTAGGTCCATGGTACATGCATACATACGTTTGTTTACAATGTTTAGCCTCTATTCCGTGCGATCTCACCCACACCCCGTTCCAGCTAAACCTTCGATCAGATCTAATGATTTCGCAGATTTCGCATCACTAGACGAGAATTTTACGTCGAATTGCCGCACGGAGCGCGCCACTTGTCAGTCGACACGGAATTGCCGCTAAATTGCCGCATGCGCGCTTCTCTTCTCACGCGCGGCTTTCGTCTCTGAATTTAAATGGTCATCATTTCTCCATTCCGCATTCTTATAATTTATGAAAGGATCGGCCAGATAGAATTATATTTTTATACCATCATTTCTCCACTCATCGTGAACGTTACAACATTTTAACATAAGGTTTTATGTCCTTGTAAACGGATTTTTTTTACAATTCTCCGTTGAACGAAATCGAACAAAGATTCGGTACAAAATCGTTTTGTAAAGAACCGATTCAGTTGATACATTAAAAATTTTAATAAATCAAGTCGTAGGGAAATAATTTATTTGTATTTAAATCTTCATGCTTACAATTTAAATTGGACCCTGTAACCTTACGTATAAAATTTATAGTAAAATACTGTGCTGACGACGGTTCTTTTCATTTCACAATTCGATATCCGCTTAGGCCGAGAATATGTAAAGACAGAAGATCCAGGTAGTTGACTTGGAATTTCAATTTTATATTACTATCGTGCAGGTTATTAAAATCCACAAAACATCTTTTACAAACATCTGATATTTATCGATATTTCAGCATTCAAATACGTTCATGTTCTGAAATTATGTAAATAATGTATTCATTCGTTACACCGCATATCGTGTAACAAGATGCAGATTGATTATAATTGTATGTTCCTTTTAAAAAATCCTTAGAGCTATTTTAGATAATGTTATTATTCTGTAGATATCATAATTTTAATAGTCTACGGGCTTTGGACGTGTTTTCAGATACACATATACAACGATGAGTAGAAATATTGCAGCAAACGTCGGTAGAACAATGGTGAATAATCGTTGTTTGTTTTCAACGAATTCTTTCCTTCGCTCTTTCTTCTGCTTATTAGTTTCTTTAGTTTTTCCCTTTAGTTGCCGCATTTCTACCTGTAATTAAATGGAAAAATAAATAACAAAGGTCTACTGTTCAATTACAGACTAAACAGGAGTTAGTAAAACTTTCAACAAACATACTGTTCAATAATACTCTACACCATGCTGCTAATTGTAACGAAAGGTAAGGTATATTCCCTTACTTTGGTACAAGCTAATTAGTTACCGACTAATACTCATGTACTTAACATTGACCATTACTCCATGTCTATACAATCGTCAACTTGAAAAAAGTTTATTTACTCTTCTCTTACCGATAATCAGTTGGAATTGTCCAAAATATGTCAGCTAACCAGCGCGGCACGCATCCAACGTGTCTGACAGATATTTGACACGTATGGTATTCACACACGTATGTACAATTCCTGGTGGCATATGGAAAGCTAACGGTCATTGATTAGAGGTTACTAAGGACAGCTAACTGAATGAAGTCTGGAGCGAGTGATTCTACGACTTTCGATGTGTTAGCCGCCATCTCTTAGCCAGTATGGAGAGTTTGAATTTAAAATACAAACGCTGCGTACCGACCGAGTTCTCTGGAAATAACTTGGAATCTTGGACCATTCGATTTTCTCGAAAATCGTGTCGAAACAAATAATAAAAAATAGAGAGCAATTTATGAGTAATTTGGGAGGAGTTTGTTGGTGGCAAAATTTTCAAGAAATTCGAAGATCGCAGGCCAACATATAGATAATCAGCCTGATGATGACTGGCTGGGCTCAGTCGAAACGGTGCAGAATTGCAAGAAAATAATTTTGCAATTTGCCAGTCAATCACCTTCCCCGTCGATCGTCTTTCTTAAATAAAGATTTTTCATGCAAATAACTAAATGAAATGTGTGTTCATGCTAAAATTTTCGCCAGGTGTATTCTAGCGACATAATAATTCATGTTCAGCTCCAGAATCAAATCAAAACGTAAGAAATCTATGATGAAAATTCAAGTCGTGTCTGGTCTGAGATGGCATTTAAAACATGGACATGAGGAACGCAGCCACTGTTATTGGGGGATTGCTTAGAAAGAATGAACAAATATATTTCAAACGCAGAAAAAAGACAAGTCTTTTTATTGGATACGATGAAAGCTACATTTTAAGACGTAGGAACTTTGCGAGGCTCTTGCTATCCATTTTATAGAGATGAATGTTTGGCAGCATGTATTTCCGAAAGTGGTTGTTGAGGGAGTGAAAGGTCCTGTGTTTCAGCAGCTGAACCCAAAATACACTTAATCATTCACTGTAATGGTCTAGATATCTACAACGTTTGACACATACCAAATTTAGGATGATCACAATTTAAAAGAAATATCGTGTATAGTTTGCCGAAAAATGTAGAATATGTAGCAATGGCTAATAGTTGGCATTTTAATATTCTGAAGTATTTAGTTTCATTGACCGATTGTATTATTTGAAAATTTTTCTTCAGAAACAGCGTTAAGGAAATAATTTAAAAACATAAAATTGGTTCGATAAATTGATTGTTTTAATTGTAATTCGGCGTTAATTACTTGATAACTATAACGGCTTGTGTCAAAAATGTTTAAGTTGACTGTTTTGTTGGAAATAAAATTCTAAAACATTATGCCTATTGCATTTTCGACGTAAGATATATCGTTCACAAGTTAAGGAGATTCGATACCCGCGAAAAATTTTATTTCGTATAATTCACTCCGTTCAAAAGAAAACTTCAATCTAAGCACACCAGAATATTTATCGGTGGAGAAGATCAGTTATTTATTTATTTACTCATTTTTCACAATACTTCTCCCACTTACAAAGACGATAGAAAAAAGAGAAACAAGTGCTGCAGGCCACAGTATAGACTTGGAAAATAAAAGATATCAATACTACAGAAGAGAGATTAAAGATAAAAGCCAAAGTATAACCGAACAAATATTATAAATTAGCATAACAGTAAGTCAAAGCCTACTCGAAAGTCAACACCCTGCACGTGCAGAGTGTTCTACGAACCTACAGATAGAAAATCGAAATAAGTAGAGTCGGTCAGAGTGATCATTGGACAAGTTCCCTAGCCTGTCCGTAATGAACTTGTTGCAATTTGCATGGATCAGCATTTCAAAGTCTTTAGCTATTGTTGTGACAAAGTGTATTATCTTTAGAGTTCGATCACGAACAAAACGTATACGAGCCATGATGTCAACTCTTTAATCTTGGTAGCACGCAGCAGAGTCGCGTTGTCAAGTACATAATCGTCCTGAAATGTTTGTTACCTAGCAAAAGTGAGCGGTTAGCTTTATCGAATGCTTTGACCATATCTGTGGATACAGAGTCAGACTGAAACTTGTGATCAAATCCCCTCTTAATAATATCTGCGAATCAGGAAAACCTGGCTTACCGACGATATCAAGACTCTGAACTAGGCTTAGTAAATTATAACGTAGTCAGGTGTGATAGATCAGTATTCACGAGTCAAAAATCCCCCGGCAGAGTTATTCTTATCGCCATAAAACGTAATCTTAAATTTATCACCATCCCCAGTATTGAAAATTCTTTTCTATTTGTACTTGTGAAAATACTGGTCGGAGACAACCAGATTGGTTGCTCGATATTAGCCAGAGCTCTAGCATCATATACACTTGCGAAGTGATCACTAAACAAATCGGCAATACCGCCCAAGCTTGTAGACTCCTAATCACTAAGGTACAAAAGTATAAAAGGTGGTATAAAATCACTCATAAAATTTTGGGGAGAGGAGCTTCTTCGAATACGGCACTATAAGCTTTGAATTAGATTTGCAACAAAAATCTCTGAGATTCGTGAAACTTTAACATCAACTTGCTGAGATTGAAATTAATCAACAAGCCTTTGTTGTTTGAGAATTTTGGTATAACCTTCGGCAAAACTGCGGAACCTCTTTAAACCCGAAACATTAGTTTCGTGTGTAAATTTATCGCCCTATTTTTATCTGGTGAAAGCATCAGTATTTGCTTACTTCTTAAATTACTATATCTCCAAAACATGATATCTGCCAAGTGTAATTCTGGTACTTTCGATTGAGGTTACCACAGGCAGAATCTGATCCTACCACACAGATTATTACTTAAAATAGTGGGAAACACTTGACGAACAATATATTCCTTGCTTACCCCTTTATCGATCATCCGCTTCCAGACTCTATTGCCGCGTGCTTGGCTGATCAAGTTGTTTTCGATTAGGTAATTCACCATTTTTTGCTTTTCCCAGGTCCGAAAATTGTTCTTTCTGCTTGAAACATAAAAATAAAAAGCACGTTATAAAGTAAACTTTGTCAAATCAACGGATTTCTATCACACAAGCAGCGGGATGTATCTTTATATGCAGTAAATTTTGGTCGGTGATGTTGATTCTGAAACTGATAAATGATATGCCAAAAAAAATTTCTGGTTGTGATTACCAAACAGGCCGCACCTATGTCATTTCTTACGAAAACGGAAATACACAGCTTTGGGTACAAAATGAAAATGCAGATTAATGACAATTTTTTTTTACAGTTAAGATGGTAGGAATGAAGTGAAATTATGCATTACTTAGGTACAACATCGTGTTCTTCATTTCCTTTGCATATCATCTGTTTTACGTAGAAATGAAAATGGTATAATTATTAATAAACAGGTCGATCCGGAGTTTACAAGAACGAATCTGTATGAAATGAAGCTCAGCCACCCAATTAAAAAAACATAATAATCCAGAGATGCACTCCAAATTCTCAGCTTTCAGGACAGAATATGATCATTCTGGTCTCTACTAATGTGGCATAAAGTGAAGCGAATGGGCAAATTTTAATTTCAAATAAATTCACACAATTATAAAATGTCAAGTATCAAATTACTTGGGACGACGTCGTCTTCTATTCGATGGTAAAATTTTATTACTGGGACGGAGTTTGTTCTTACTAAAATGAAATTTGAAAAATACAACAATCACTGGTGAATAAATGATGTTTTTCATGTCGAACGAGTATTACTTACGATCTTAGAAGAAGGTCAGGTCTTGCCTCTGACGCATCAGAATCACTGCAAAGACAGAAACATAAATTATTAAGCAAATATTGTCTGGTTTATTCTCCTCCTGCAGAACTTTTCATGCTGAACAATAATTCCCCTGGTAAAATAATTTCTACAATATTCGACGAAAACATGGAAGAACTGAAAATTGTTGTTTCTTACAGATTTTTCAACAAGCGATGTCGGCGATATGAATTTCAGCATAAATTTATGAATTTCGAGAAAAGAACTGTTTTGTTACAATATAAATATAACTGTATATAATCACATTGTGAAGGAAATTTTTTGGACACTGATTCAATTCGTATAATATAATGGATGAAAATTACGGCCATGTGTTCCATAGTCATAAATAAGTAAAAACATACAAATTAGACATAATTATTAGACTATTTCAAATTGGTTTCATGAACTGCGGAACTCTCGATGAGGCTAGATACATAGCCAATAGTCTTGCGAAACTTAAATTTATATTTACGTAATCGGTTAAACTTGGTTAGTGACAAAATAAAACAAAACTCAGAGTTAGGTATACTTAGCGGGCATTTTTAGAAAAATACCTTAATGAACAAATGGAATTTTATCGTCATTGTTTCACGTATGCATGCTGGGTGCATTCGTTTACGCAGTGACTAGAACAAATGTAGTTAGTTTAATCCGCCTGCGAAAGCGACTGCGGCGCAGTCTGCAGTTCGTTTGAGTAAGGATGCGTCCCATCTGCGCAGTTACCTCAAAGGTCCTGCTCACGATGCTCTGCTCGCAGTATTGCGTAAACGAACGAGAACGAGCGTAAGACTGCCAACTGCCAGAGAGATTACACAGAAGGCTCCAATGTGTCATCGGCGATGAATCGTGTCGAGTTAGGACTGATAAATTGAAAATGAGTTATTTTATCAAAGTTCAAAATCATTGCGAACAATGCATCGACAGTTGAGCGCAGGTCTTACTTAATATCTTAATATCCAATCATTTCCAGTAAGTACTGTCTCGCGATAAAGAAGATGAAACCTGTATACTAGAGTATTTCATGGGAGAAATTATTCATTGGCCTACTGGATGGAAATATTGCAGAAATGGCAAGATATAAGTCCCTCAATTAAATAGACTTTCTCAGAAGTCCAATGGCAACGAATTTTGACAGCAATCGACGTGCACTGTGGTTCATTCTTCATTTTATTCAAAAAGGCTTGTCAAGTACAACTAACCGGGAATTTTTCATTCTCATTTTTGCAATGAATTTTCCATTAAAACTTATTGCAAGCGAAAAATGCTTAGTTTTGTCTGATATCGCGGTTGTTCACCTATTTTAATATTGGCCTATTGCTATTCAAATTTTGCTTTTTCATAAATGTGTATGAAAAAAAAATTGAAATTTGCAAAACGGAGATTGTTGTATTGTGTTACATATATTACTGTTTATGGTGTAAAGGGAATTCCCCTTAAATAAATAAAATATCTTGAAAATCTACCTTACAGTCCACTTTGTATTCGGAAATATTGTTCCTTTTTTATACAAAGCCACGCCAGGGCATATTTTCAGATATTAAAATTGAAGACAGAGGTTCATGCCATAATGTGATAAAATTAATTAACGTGTTTGCTGTAAATGGTAAATCGGAGACAGAGGAAAATTTTGATCTTAAAAAACTGGTCGCAAGATGACAGATAGATCCAACTATATTTTACTTTTGACCCTTTCCAGCTAGCGGATGTATTTCTGCTGATCCCTGTCCCGGAAACAGATTCCATTCTTGAATTCTCTATTCAAAGATTCATGAAAAATTTAATGTACCTGTCAGTCAACGAAATTACTTCGTTTTCACTCTTTCTGGTCAGTCTTTCTTGTATGAAAGGTTTACTCTTGGATACAAATCTTCTAGCTCTTGTCCGGATGGAGCAGCTTGGCTGATTTAGTCTGTTATCTTCTGACGCATCAGAATCACTGCAAGGACAGAAACATAAATTATTAAGCAAATATTGTCTGGTTTATTCTCCTCCTGCAGAACTTTTCATGCTGAACAGTAATTCCCCTGGTAAAAATTATTCTTGCAATATTCGACGAAAACATGAAAGAACTGAAAATTGTTGTTTCTTACAGATTTTTCAACAAGCGATGTCGGCGATATGAATTTCAGCATAAATTTATGAATTTCGAGAAAAGAACTGTTTTGTTACAATATAAATATAACTGTATATAGTCACATTGTGAAGGAAATTTTTTGGACACTGATTCAATTCGTATAATATAATGGATGAAAATTACGGCCATGTGTTCCATACTCATAAATAAGTAAAAACATACAAATTAGACATAATTATTAGACTATTTCAAATTGGTTTCATGAACTGCGGAACTCTCGATGAGGCTAGATACATAGCCAATAGTCTTGCGAAACTTAAATTTATATTTACGTAATCGGTTAAACTTGGTTAGTGACAAAATAAAACAAAACTCAGAGTTAGGTATACTTAGCGGGCATTTTTAGAAAAATACCTTAATGAACAAATGGAATTTTATCGTCATTGTTTCACGTATGCATGCTGGGTGCATTCGTTTACGCAGTGACTAGAACAAATGTAGTTAGTTTAATCCGCCTGCGAAAGCGACTGCGGCGCAGTCTGCAGTTCGTTTGAGTAAGGATGCGTCCCATCTGCGCAGTTACCTCAAAGGTCCTGCTCACGATGCTCTGCTCGCAGTATTGCGTAAACGAACGAGAACGAGCGTAAGACTGCCAACTGCCAGAGAGATTACACAGAAGGCTCCAATGTGTCATCGGCGATGAATCGTGTCGAGTTAGGACTGATAAATTGAAAATGAGTTATTTTATCAAAGTTCAAAATCATTGCGAACAATGCATCGACAGTTGAGCGCAGGTCTTACTTAATATCTTAATATCCAATCATTTCCAGTAAGTACTGTCTCGCGATAAAGAAGATGAAACCTGTATACTAGAGTATTTCATGGGAGAAATTATTCATTGGCCTACTGGATGGAAATATTGCAGAAATGGCAAGATATAAGTCCCTCAATTAAATAGACTTTCTCAGAAGTCCAATGGCAACGAATTTTGACAGCAATCGACGTGCACTGTGGTTCATTCTTCATTTTATTCAAAAAGGCTTGTCAAGTACAACTAACCGGGAATTTTTCATTCTCATTTTTGCAATGAATTTTCCATTAAAACTTATTGCAAGCGAAAAATGCTTAGTTTTGTCTGATATCGCGGTTGTTCACCTATTTTAATATTGGCCTATTGCTATTCAAATTTTGCTTTTTCATAAATGTGTATGAAAAAAAAATTGAAATTTGCAAAACGGAGATTGTTGTATTGTGTTACATATATTACTGTTTATGGTGTAAAGGGAATTCCCCTTAAATAAATAAAATATCTTGAAAATCTACCTTACTGTCCACTTCATATTCGGAAATATTGTTCCTTTTTTTATACAAAGCCACGCCAGGGCATATTTTCAGATATTAAAATTGAAGACAGAGGTTCATGCCATAATGTGATAAAATTAATTAACGTGTTTGCTGTAAATGGTAAATCGGAGACAGAGGAAAATTTTGATCTTAAAAAACTGGTCGCAAGATGACAGATAGATCCAACTATATTTTACTTTTGACCCTTTCCAGCTAGCGGATGTATTTCTGCTGATCCCTGTCCCGGAAACACATTCCATTCTTGAATTCTCTATTCAAAGATTCATGAAAAATTTAATGTACCTGTCAGTCAACGAAATTACTTCGTTTTCACTCTTTCTGGTCAGTCTTTCTTGTATGAAAGGTTTACTCTTGGATACAAATCTTCTAGCTCTTGTCCGGATGGAGCAGCTTGGCTGATTTAGTCTGTTATCTTCTGACGCATCAGAATCACTGCAAGGACAGAAACATAAATTATTAAGCAAATATTGTCTGGTTTATTCTCCTCCTGCAGAACTTTTCATGCTGAACAGTAATTCCCCTGGTAAAAATTATTCTTGCAATATTCGACGAAAACATGAAAGAACTGAAAATTGTTGTTTCTTACAGATTTTTCAACAAGCGATGTCGGCGATATGAATTTCAGCATAAATTTATGAATTTCGAGAAAAGAATTGTTTTGTTACAATATAAATATAACTGTATATAGTCACATTGTGAAGGAAATTTTTTGGACACTGATTCAATTCGTATAATATAATGGATGAAAATTACGGCCATGTGTTCCATACTCATAAATAAGTAAAAACATACAAATTAGACATAATTATTAGACTATTTCAAATTGGTTTCATGAACTGCGGAATTCTCGATGAGGCTAGATACATAGCCAATAGTCTTGCGAAACTTAAATTTATATTTACGTATTCGGTTAAACTTGGTTAGTGACAAAATAAAACACAACTCGGAGTTAGGTATACTTAGCGGGCATTTTTAGAAAAATACCTTAATGAACAAATGGAATTTTATCGTCATTGTTTCACGTATGCCTGCTGGGTGCATTCGTTTACGCAGTGACTAGAGCAAATGTAGTTAGTTTAATCCGCCTGCGAAAGCGACTGCGGCGCAGTCTGCAGTTCGTTTGAGTAAGGATGCGTCCCATCTGCGCAGTTACCTCAAAGGTCCTGCTCACGATGCTCTGCTCGCAGTATTGCGTAAACGAACGAGAACGAGCGTAAGACTGCCAACTGCCAGAGAGATTACACAGAAGGCTCCAATGTGTCATCGGCGATGAATCGTGCCGACTTAGGACTGATAAATTGAAAATGAGTTATTTTATCAAAGTTCAAAATCATTGCGAACAAAGCATCGACAGTTGAGCGCAGATCTTACTTAATATCTTAATATCCAATCATTTCCAGTAAGTACTGTCTCGCGATAAAGAATATCAAACCTATATACTAGAGTATTTCATGGGAAATTCAAACCAAGTAAAAAAAAAGTCTAAAAAAAGTTACGGAGTGCTTTCCAAGTGAGAAAAATCATATCAAAAATCGCGGGCCCAATCCGAGAGGTCAAAGTTCAGACCCAGGTCAAAATGGTATGAACTACTGCTCCGTATGTAACAAGACTTGGTATGAGTTTCAAGACTTTCCAACACTCTACCAAATACTTGATTTATCATGAAAACTTCATTGAAATTTGTCGAACTATTTCACTGGAATTTACTAGTTATATGAAATAATGCTTACAAATTTGAAAAACTTGCTATGCAAAAACCAGAAGTCCTAAAGGTTTAGAAAATTGCACGGATCGTCTCTAGTCAATGCTCGATTTTTCATTCAACTTTTATCCAAATCGATGAAGTCGTTTTCACGTAATTCAGAGTGCAACATTTTCAGCGTTATTGGAAAATGGTAGAAAAGGTCGGTGAATGCGTTGAAATGTATATGTGAGATTTTTTTTTTTTTTCGTAGCAACGTTTTTCAGTGTAACAAATACAATAGGCACTCCACTTTATGATTGTACTCAAAAACCGTTGACTATGTAAAAAAAAACTGCCCCATAGCAACTTACACCATGCAGGATGTGCTTCCTCTCAAGAACTGGCTCATTGGACACCCAATCCCCATGGCTCCGTGCCTAGATTATGCAACATAATAGAAAATGTACAAGTTGTATGAGGAAACTGTACCGAAAAGACAGTTTGCATGCATTGACTATTCTTGGAAAGGATAAAAATGGAACTTGGATTTGGAAAAAACAAATTATTCAGTATTAGTTATTTTACCTATATTTCGTTATGTCCAAGATCTTGTTTTGCTTCACGCAATTGTGTATGAAATTCACATGATATACTTCCTCGTTTCCTACATGAGGATTTCTGATAGTAAATTTTATCAATGAGTCTTCAGATACGACTCCTCCATTGGCCTGAAACATTGTTATTCTTGAAGCATGATTTAAGAAAAGTACACTGCAGGTGATCTAAAACTGTATTCATTGTTATTTGAATTTGGTTGTAACTGATAAAAACAGGAAAAAAATGTCCCTTTCTGGAGGCTCTTTGAGGATCATAAGAAAAGTGCAAGGACTCTTGTATAAACAATTCAAACAATGCATTCATAAGGATGTGTTGACTGGATGAATCAAATTAATAATTAGGAAAAGAAAAAAGACTAATTAAAATGTGGATATAGAAAGTGTTCTTCCTCTTCGAGCACAATTGTAAGAGTGTCTGTAAGTGTGTTTACATTTTGGTAACTTACGCTTCTTGGTGCGAAGCTCGTAAGACAGTCAATGACCGTCTGATATTATAATATTGAAATGCGGATATGCATCATCAATATTAATATTAATCACGAGGTAATTTTCATTTTGTGAAACGTATATAATTTTTGAACTACTGGTAAATTCGAAAAATTAACGACGGAGCCAGGAATCGAACCTGGTATCTAGCGATGCTTTACCGGAGCCTTACTCCACTAGACCACCTAGCCGCCTTAAGAGAGAGATTAAGGCGGCTAGGTGGTCTAGTGGAGTAAGGCTCCGGTAAAGCATCGCTAGATACCAGGTTCGATTCCTGGCTCCGTCGTTAATTTTTCGAATTTACCAGTAGTTCAAAAATTATATACGTTTCACAAACTAATTAAAATATCTCCAGCAACATTATTTGTGCCGATGATGGTAAACACGAATAAAACAACACTCTGACTAAGTAAGAGAATTAAATCCGAGCAACTTTAGCCAACACAAGCTAACGTACCACCAAATTGAGAAAATGTTTTATAATTGGATCTTTCTAAATGGTTAAACTCTCATGTTTTTGATCTGATTCTAATGTTCTCCAGCATAATTTGTACATCAACTCATAGGGATCAGATCAACGAGCAAAATGATTACAAAAACATTAAAATTGCATCAAAATTACAACATTTAGAACAGAAAGATTCGCAATGTATCCTCAATAAATTCCATTACGTGTTAGAAATTTAGACTTCCAAATAGACTATAAACGTGATTATTCTTAACAATTAAATGATACACAACAGATTTCACGTTGGTCCAGAAATCAGTGTCTGTCATCTACAAGTAGCTTGCTCAGATTCAGGGAAAGCTCCTTGATGGAAGATTACGGTTTGCTATTACCAATGCCAAAGCGTTTCTATCATTGTTTTGATGCGGTGAGTTCCAAAGGGTCCTCCGACATATCTTAGAACTAATTGAAGTTTGGGACTAAAATTGCAAATGATCATTGACCGATGAACGTAATCGCTGACTGGAAACTGTTCCTCGGATTCATTTGTGAAGGTTAAATTTATGTGACAATTGCAGAAGAAACTGTTGAAGCTGAACATATTTCAAAATAATTCCGAATGTCCAAGATGTGCTTGTTGTACGATAATTACTGTTGTAGAAAGTTTATATAATCTGACGGTTGCGAATTTGAGGAGATTTCTGTATCGAGTCAAGTGTTGATTTGGACAAGTCAAAATAATGAGCTACGACGCTGTACGGGGAAAAGTTACTTGGGAACTGCAACATGATGCTCAATTTTTGCTGAACATTTGAATTTATTATTGAATTTTGTATTACGCAAAACACACTCACCGTTATGAGCCGGCTTAATTCAAGTTTTTCTTTATCACTCACGTTCACTAGATGGAATTTAATGGGTCGCCCCAGATGTTCAAATAACATATTGATTGTTATATTTTTACAAGCTCGTCCGAACGCAATTTGCAGAAATTTGAAATACGACCCCGATGTAAGTAAGGACGTGGTAAGAACCAAAGAAGAACGACAGAGCAGTGTTGCCAACCTGGTGGTATTCCCGCTAAATCTGGTCGTTTTCCTTTTAGTTGGGTTGTATGTACGCCTCTTGATCGCTTTGTCAAATTCGGTTTTCGAAGTGTGGTGTTTCTTTTTGGCCGAAAACGTAGCTGGTCCGGTGATTTTTGATGGGAAATAATTCAGACGAGTCCAACGGTTTTTGGCGGGATTACGGCAATCCGCGTTGGCAACACTGCTAATAACATCCAGCCGACCCGCTAGAACTTCAGGGCTGAGTTCAGAAACCTTACTCGAGTGACTCAGTATCGCTGCGTCTTTGTTTAATCTCATGTGTTAGACAGAGACAGTATGATATCCGAGTTCCACCGAGTTCACTCGGGTAAGGCTTCTGAACTCAGCCCAGCCAACCCTCTGCCACGCGACGAGTTCGTGCCGTTTTGCCGACATTTCTATAAACTGTGAGGGAGCATATGACGAAATTGGTAGATAATTGAAAAGAAATCGAGGAGCAACTTGAGATGCGATTGTCGATTGGACCGAATCAACATAATTTGTTCCGGATACTATTTCGAATCCGCCGCTCTTGGACGTAACTTCCAAGCCAGTCTCTCCTTCTTGTCCCAGTTTTCTCGAAAACTATGAGAGATCAAATTACGAGATTTGCGGAGCGTTTACTAGCGATTCAGGAGCAATTAGTAGCAATTATCAAATTTTCCTATCTCGAAAACCGAGTAGAAGTGAGTAATAAATAATAGCATCGGTAGCAATTTTTGGCGTAGAAAGTTTTCAAGTAATTCGAAGGTCAAAGGCTACTTCACGTAGGCACGAAGTAAGCCTTCATAGACTGTACGGACGCATTTGCGTATTCTTACACACCCGCGTGCATACCTTCGTGCATACATACAGATTCCTTCAGCCTTCAGAGTGTTAACTGGCTGGCAGTAGTCACGTTCATACCAGTTCATACCTATGGACTGTGTTGGATAAACGCGACGTTACTTGTTCATGAGGTTCATGAGTATCGAAACTGAAATATCAAATTAATCATTGTTACTTCGATGAATCACTGGACAACTGGTGTAAAATGTTACCGTTCACGCTACGTATGTATTATATTTGAACGGATCGTTTGTCAGTTTGTATATTACCACCGTCGTAACACTACACGAACTGCGTTATGAATTAATGAACATCATATTGTGTCCGTCGTTCGTGCATGCGTGTGTGTAGTATTATTGTACTTGGAAAACACCCTAAGAATGGGCAGCGAGGAAAACATAGCGTGGTATCACGGAGATCTTTCTCGTCAAGATGCGGAAAATATGTTGAAGGAAGGTAATGCGGAATTTATTTGTGGATTATTAAGTGTGCATACGTTTTTATGCCTACGTGCGTAAAACGTTACTCGGCATTTAACGGATAGTGATTTGCATCGATTTGCATCATCGATCGCCCTCCTTGGATATGTCACAACAATGCTCTTTGGCCATTTTATCTTCCATGTTACACTATTGTTTCAACGTAATTCAGAATCAGGATATTATTTATTTGCTCCTCAACTAAACTCACGCAACTTAATATATATATTTTATTCTTCTAACCTGTTTTGTTGAATGTTTGATACTTTACTGCTCGTCTCGAAACATTTTTAACAGAAGGGACGAGACCCAGTGTGTTTTATAATCTCTGTCTTATTTTCTTACGTTCAAATTTCACTTGCAGCTTGTGAAAAATGTCTAGCTTTTCGGCGTCTTGAAACATACCCAGAGTACCAAAGCTCGGAAACACTAATGTCAGACTTGGTTGAGACGGCTTCGACTTTGTAAGCTTCCGACCTAATGTCATATACTTCATGGTTATCCATGTGTAGTTATCAACAAAATTTGTTTGAAAATACCCCTTGCCACTGAGTCAATTTTCTAACCAAGTTTGTAAACAATTTTTCAACACTCGCATGTACGTACACTCTCAGTGATGCCATTTAGAGAATTTAGCAATTTGTTGTATTGAAATCGATAGATGTTGTAATTGTACTTTTTGCATATGGTACCTTAGTTAATTTACTGGTGATTTATGGTCATCATTTGGCGTCCTGTTGTTCCGTGAACACTGAACATCTTTTATTCCATTTATTCTATGTGTCAGTATCGAACCTCGTAATGATTTGCACCTCTTTGTATATTATAAATCATAGTAAGTGTTTAAAGAGATATTTTTTTGAGAGATTCAATAAAAAGTACAGTGTATCAACTTTGTTTGTTTTTATAAAATCCTTTTGTGTGATTTGAAGTTTTAACTGTAATAATGTGTTAATGGTTATTGAAATTGGAATAATAGTGAAAGAAGAAAAAAGAAGTTGTCTTGTGCTTATCCCTTTTCTGATAATATTAATTTTTCAGAAGGAACAGAGGATGGCACATTTTTAGTAAGAAACAGTAGCTCGTCCTTGGGGGATTACGTCTTATCTGTTCTCCACAATGGTGAAGTGATTCATTATCAAATTAGGAAACATGAGGAGGATGCTTTTTTCTCAATAGGTAAGTAACATGCTGCGACTCGACAATCGTAAAGATTATCTACCTACCGATTTACACATTCCATATGTATTCTTATAATTTTTGTCGCAGTTTGGTTAATTTTTTATGAAACACCAACAGATGATGAAACAACAATTCATGGGTTGGATACTCTGATCGAATATTATCAAGATAGTCATCATGGTCTTGAAACGGTTTTGCGCAACCCTCGCATTGGTAAACCGCCACCCCACGATACCAGGCGGCATGGACGAACGAACCTTCTTCACAGAGCGACTGTTCAGGTAGAATTAACTAGCTACTACTAGTTTATTCATTTATCAGTGCTTGTCGATGATATTGAACACTTCTATAAATTCCGTACAGAGAAATTACACTATAGTCTCAGAGCTGCTGAAGTGCGGGTATAGAAGTCTGGATGCCAAAAATCAACTGGGTCAAACTGCTGTACATTTAGCAGCAATGAACGGAGCGGATGAAATTCTTCGAAAACTGATTCAAAATAAAGCCAGCGTTAATTGCAGGGATTCTGCTGGCTATACACCCCTACACGTGAGTCTGAAATAATGTGGAGTGGGATTTGATTGTTTTTTTTTTTTTTTTCATCTGTAGAGCTGTTGTCACCCTTACATGTTTCATTTCCGTCACAATTTTGATAAGAATTATTAACGATTCTTACCATCCCAAGATAGTTATTATACATTTTTACACTGTACCTTTGTGAATATTCACACTTTACCTCTTGTTCAATAAATTTCATATTGGTATTGTGATTTTTAGTTTGTGTCATTATACACTCAGTACTTGATGTTCGTTTTCGATAGTTTTCCAAATCACCTGGTTCATTATTTTGTGTTCTCACGTTGTTACTCTTGGTTTCTTTTTTGTGTTGCGTTTCAGTATGCATGTCAAAGTAATTTACCAAGTACCGTTCGAATACTAATAACGGGTGGAGCAAATATTCAGGCAAGAAACACAAAGACAGGTAAGTCCTGGTGGCATGTATACTAAATACTTCATTGACTATTCGATAACACTGATCAGAACGGTTTTGTTCATAAAATAAGTATAGAAAGATCGAAATACTCCACTCTATTAGCATATTTTTCAGGTATGGTTCCTCTGCATGAAGCAGCTAGTAGGGGACACAATACGGTGATACAAGTATTACTTTCCATGAACGCGCCTGTCAATCCTCGCACTATGGAAGATGATATACCGGCTGATCTTGCTAAGCGAAACGGTCATGTGGAATGTGCAAAGCTGTTGTGTAAGTTGTTAGGGTATTGTGAGAAATATTTAAAAGTCAACAATGTTAGCCATAAATTATTTGGTTACCGCTTATTTTCTTCAGGCGATTATCAGGGACCTGCTCCAAAAGAAAAACGCTGCAATTGGTACCACGGAACACTAGATAGAACCGAGGCAGTCGCTCTTTTACACAAACATGGTGACGTTGACGGATCATTTTTAGTTCGGTTTAGCGATCGTCACCGCGGTGGTTACGTACTCACAGTTATGTACCACAAGCAAGCGTACCATTTCCAAATACAAAGAAAGGTCAGCCATGCTTATTGCACGTACATTGTATTCTTAAAGTATTTATCATTACGCAGTTTTAGATGTAACCTTGGCTTGTGTTTTCGCCCATTTTCATTCTTCACGTTATTTTAATGTTCTATTGCATTAGTACAGGGGGACTTGTTGTTTATTGATAATGGCCCCTACCTCGTTTCCCTGGAACACGTCGTAGAATATTATCAGTGTATGCCCGATGGCCTCCCTGGGCCTCTGCTTCATCCTATTGCTCCAATACCAAGACCACCGGTTCCTGAAATGCCTTCGTCTATATTTAATGGGGTGAGTAGAAATTAACTGAGGAAGAGCGTGCAGGCGTTTTGTATTGTCTCTTCGTTCGTGAAAATATGTTTTCTTTGATAGAACACACTCAATAAATCGAGACAGTCAACGGCTAAGAGAGGCAAATTTTCTAGAGATGCAACACTACTAGAGACCACATCTTTTTCAACTCAGCCTGACTCTGTTCAAAATCTTGACATTGACGAATCTTCATCTTACAATATCCCAGTCACGGCTAATGAGACAAACTTTGATGCTAATTTGAATTCAGAAGCACGGGAAATCCAAGGTAATGCATATTTCAGTGATTGGATCGTAGTTTTTTTCGCATACAGCAATGTATTCCAATGCATTCAAGTGAATTTATATTCGCAGAGTTCATTCCGGGAGAAAATTTGATCCTTGGAGGCGTCCTTGGCGAAGGTGAATTCGGATCAGTCTACGAAGGAGTGTATGATGCTCCGACAGGTGTTCGGGAACCAGTTGCAATCAAGACACTTCACGAATCTCACAGCGAAGCCACTCGTGCCGAATTTCTGAGAGAGGCGCGCGTTATGATGTCTCTCAACCATCATTGCATAGTCAGGCTCATCGGGCTTTCCTTAGGACCACCCTTGCTCATGGTATAATTGAATGTATTTAAATTTTTGATTAATTTGTACCTGATATCTGTAGCACTAGCAAGTTGTGGAAACAATTTTACCTGTATTTCAGGTTCAAGAATTAGTTCCACTCGGCTCAATGCTGGCATATCTTCTAGAATTTCCCGACCGAGTAAACCCGAACTACGAACTGAAAATATGGGCATCGCAGATTGCTTGTGGTGAGGAAACGCATTTTTCACTGGTATAATTGTCGACCAGTTGGTGTTTCAACTTTTAAACGCTATAGTATTCTTTCAGGTATGAAGTACGTGGAGGAACTCCGACTTGTGCATAGGGATTTGGCTGCACGAAATATTCTACTTGCTTCCAGACATCAAGCCAAGATCAGTGACTTTGGACTTTCACGAACGTTTGGTTCCAACGATTACTACAGAGCTAGCGAGGGTGGAAAATGGCCAATAAAGTGGTAACTCTTAAAATTCTGATGCCTTACACATACAAATATGTGCCAAAAGTCATTGGACGATGATGACGATATGGTCACTCGTGTATCTGTATTTATTATTTCTACTGAAATATAAAATATTGATCACCAGTTTTTCACCTTTGATCTCAATTCTTTGAAATTTTGACCATCACCAGGTATGCCCCGGAATCATACAACTTCGGTACATTTTCTAACGCAAGCGATGTATGGAGTTTTGGGGTTACGCTGTGGGAAATGTTTTCTTACGGAGATCAGCCGTACGGAGATCGACGCGGAGTAGATGTAAGTTTACTTTCATTAACCGATAAAAAGGATCGTTCAAGAAAATTGATGTGACTATTACTTTCTCCATGGTTGTAGGTAATTCAACTGGTCGAGAATGGCGAACGTCTTGAAAAACCGGATAAATGTCCGGAGCATATTTACACGGTAATGAAACGCTGCTGGTCATACTCAGCCGTGGATCGCCCGAACTTTGCCGAACTCTTGGAAATATTTAGCAGTGATCCCGAGTACACTAACATCAAAGAGCTTATTGCCGCTGTCGATATCAGCTGATTTCAACATGTTTGCGGAAGAAATTAGTATATTTTATTTTAGCCCTACGTATTTTTAACGTTATATTAATTATATTATACGACAATAGGTCGATTTTGCAGTAAAATATGAGACCACGCAGTTATAAAAATGGTAAGCGTTTAATTCAGACGATCTATCAGACGTGTAATAGTTTTGTAAATAATAAGATACGTAATCTGACGATTACTAGACGATTTTTTAACTTTGTACACATTATACCATATAAGACCTGAAATTTTCTATACTTTCTTTAAGACTGTAATCTTTGTATTCAAATGAGTCTTTCTCGAATTATAAATTAAGTTGAAAGCGATAGTGGTATTGCTGAAAATATAAATTTAATAACAAGTGCTAACTTATTTCAAAGTGAAGTTGGCCGTTTGGAAAAAAAAAAACAAGGAATTGTTAAAAAAAGCGAGAAATTGCTAATTGATGGTATTCATCTAAATATTTTACAAAATTTGTAAAATAAAAGACTGTTTCTCGGCCATCTTGATCGATTTTCTGATTTGTATTGTTTCATTCGACAGTGTATCCATCATCCCAAGGAAATTAAATGAAATGTATCAGTTCAATTACAGCCAGTCAACGATTAGAGCTAGGGTGAGGTAATTATTTTTATACGTATGTCTGATTCATGGTTGAACTGTTGAAGTTTGAATTCATTGGAGAGAAGTTGCGGATTGATGCGTCTCAACTCGGCCGAACGATATATCGAAGGAAGAAACGTTAAACAAAACACTGTTGCATCGAATGTAGTTTGAAATCAGTGTTGGTGTAGCCGACACCCGGGCATTACGTCTTCCCTGTCCGCTTCGCTGTAAATCCTTAATTGTATGTGTATAAAAATGGTTATAGTCAGGTCCACGTGAAATACTGTGTAAAAAATCGTTAGTTGAGTTAATACACAAGTTTTGGGTGGTTGGTGTGACTAAAGTGCATGTGATGAGAGTTTTCGAATCGTGAAAGAGTTGCGCAATACAACGATCTCGGATCTTTTTCGGGGGTAATAAGACATCTTTCCGACAATGTTTGTCTACGAAATATCGGATTCTATTGTATTGAAGGGTTTATGACGTTTTGAAGGCACCTGAAGGATACATCTTGTGTACGCGTTCGCTGCGTAACGACCGAATTCGGAAAAAATTATTAGAATGATCGACCGATAACGTGGTAATCTTTATTTTACGACTCGATTCCGAGTTAATTTTCGTCATTTTTCAGAGATTTGCTACTGAGGGTAATTGTGAGGTTGATGATAGGCGGTTTTTATGCAAATGAGCATTAACTGCATGTGAGTAATGATAAAAATAATCTAGGTATCGACCTATCTATTGACTGAACCTTGCAACGATTCACTTTCGGCGGGATTCTGCCGCGTCATATCGACAGTGCTTTGTTTCTGTTCGCCTGTATAAAAGAGACAAAAGAACAAGTCCAGGTTTAGTTTTTGCTAGTGTGCGTGAAGTGAAATGATAATGTGAATTTATGGATTACGCATGGATTACGGAATATCATGGAGTTGAGGATGCAGGATCATCGACGAGTTACGACTCCGGTAAGTCGCATGATTCGTAACTGCTTATGCCTCTTATCCGTCTACATACGTGAACGATTAACTAGACGACGTATGTCATCCTCGAAAGTCGGCCTCGTTCGCTGAACAGAGCCAAATGAAATGATTGCCAGCAAATTTTTTCGAATACGGAGTGTACCTGAAGCTCCGATTAATCAAGAACGCTCCGACATTCTAATGACGAGATCTTATCATACTTAAGTTAGTAACGTTATCGTAACGATTCATGCTGAAGAAAGACCTGTATTTCGCGATTTTGCAATTATCTGAAATTCAATAAATCGTAATAAAATAAAACACCCGTATTAAGAAATCTTAGTTCCTTAAAAATCATTGTAAAATTAAGACAATAGTGATTATTTTCCCAATGTTTCATTACGATAACGTTACTAACTTCAATCTTGCGAGATGTTGATCCTGTAGAGTAAATAACGCTGGCAAGCTATTTAAAAGCATGCAACGATGAATGTAATACTGAATCTTATAATTATAATATTTAAGTAAGACTTCAAGAGATCTTTTAGCTGTAGCGAAGGTCAGCGAAATAATGATATGGAAAATTGACATAAGTAAAAGACGAGTAGGATTCTGAAATGAAGTTTCGTCATAGTGTAAAATCTACATAACATTTATTATACTTTTAAAATTCGTGTTGAAATGAACATATTTTGTTTAACTTTAATTGTTAGAGAAAACTTGACAATTCGTCTAACCGCGAACAGTACCGGACACATTTATGCATGTAGTTATCGATAATCGTTACACGTATTTTATCTCTCGACGTGTAATCGGATGCTGTTTCATATGCGGTGTTCTTTCCCTGTTTTATTTTGTTCTTGCTTTTTAAATTATACATTTGACAGAAAAGCAGAATTTTGTGTATGTAATTAAATTTGTATAAAAGGTAGAATAGTGTGACGTTGTAATGTACCTACTTAGGTGATTTATATATTACATGTTCATATATACAAATTATATACAAGAGCAAAAGAAAGAGGTCATAAATATTTCAATCAAACAAAAAGAAAATAAATAAAATCAAATAACGGTACGCTGCAACAACAGTTCGATCTTTGCTCTAATATAAATTTTTATGCACAGGCTTTCACATACAAAATGATAAATATAAGTAGTTGGTACGGTAATCCGAAACTTTCTTTACATTATAAATTTTAAATAACGTCATTGTCATTATTGACACCAAGCATAGTTAATGATTAATTAATTAAAGCTTACAATTAGGTTGACGAAATAAGATAAATGAAAGTATTGAATGAATATAAAAAAAAAATGCTTTTGAATATATATGTCATGTTTGCTTGCATAAAAGATCGAAGTTCAAATTTTCATATCAATATGCAAGAATGCCTGCGCAAAACAATAGTCGTATTATAAGCATATAATGTATACATATAGTGTATACATATATGTTTACAATTTACGTTCTCTTACTTAAAAAATAATAATGCGATAAAAAATAAATAATGATCATATTATAATAATATACCCTAACCTTATTTACAATACGTTAATTCTCTCACTTATGAAATTATTATTATTATAATCACATGAAGAATTTGATTTAATAACGTATATGTATAGCATGTACTGACAACAGGTTGGAATTTGTGAAAATCAATCGATGAGACGGAACCCTCCTTTTATGGTTTATAGAGATCTTGACTCAATTATTCAACAAAACCGATATTTTGCTCATTGGGGAGCAAAATAACTGAATGGAAATGTCAATATCCTGCTTGCAGTTGAATGAAATGCAGTTGTTCAAAATCTACGTAGTCGTTCATACATTCAAAACCTAAAGGTGAAAATTAACGAATTGCATACATTTAAAAGTTTGTTAGACCCACCAACCCTGTGCTACCCATTATTTTCTTGAAATTCAAACTTTGACAGTTTTGTTTTCCTCACAAGTCCAAATCGGAATTGTTCATTTTATTTTCTTTCTTAGGACATCGTGTACAGGTAGAAGTTGACGAAAAGAAGAAACAAAGTCATACAGCTTGTATGACTGATATTAAATATGCATTTCAATAGATACAGAAATATTGACGGACAACTTTTTAGACTTTATGTCATTGTTTTTATTAGACTTTTAACCTCTGATTTATAAGCTTGAGGTAGATGGGGCAACAAACATGGCTGAATATGAAAGTTTCATGGATTTCCTTCTTATCATAACTCTTTTTTATTTTTCCCAATTTATATAAATTGGTATCATTTTTCAAGTATGAACTTGAGTTGACTGATAAACGTTAACATGGAATAAGATATAAAAAAAGAAAAACAAAAGCGGAAATTGTATTTTTTATGATTATATTGACAGGTTCTAATGAAAACAGCTCCAAGGGTAGAATACAGAAGTTCTGTTTCAATGATCTCAACGTGACAGATTTCAAAAGCATGACTTGCACGTATGACCTATGAAACTTTGATATACATGTTATTCTTCATAAATTAATGCATTTTGGTGTGTGTTTGTGTGTGTGTGCGGTTTTCCGATTTTCCGATTTCTTTCTTTGCGTTTGTCATCATTTTTCTGTGTCTTCGAGGAAAAGCCATGAATAATACGTAATGAAATTAAATATTAACCGCTAAGTAGATGAACGCAGACTGCCAACGTGTAGTATTTATATCAAATGATGAAAACAAGTGTATCAGTAAACAATTTCTCTTCATAGTAAGCTAATTTTTGTTTGTAAATAACGCAAACATAGAACAACTATATCCTCGCAAAGGCACTAACGATTTTACAAGTTTTAAATTGAACTCATGTCGGTGTGTTTAACTTGTTAAGTAGAAGCGATGAAATATCTACGAAAACAATAAACCGAATGATAAAATTTGGACAATTCAACATCGGATAAGATCAGTGAAAGACTATATGAAATAATAAATAGAAAATATATAAAAAATAAATCATTGGAATTTATAATGTCGAACTAATCTTTGTAAATCCTTTTTTTTTCTCCTCTTTTCTTCATCCAATTATAGTATTATATTCAATGGTGGATATTTCAAAAGTTGTAAAACAGCGAATGCCTTGAGTTGACGGTCGAAATGAACCATCTACCGTACATACGTACTGGCGCTTCAAGCACCATCGGATACAACTACGTAGACATACACATTCATACGATACAACGACGAATAATATTAAAATTGAAATAATAATAATAATAATTATAATAATGACAACAACAACAACAACAACAATAACAACATATTAAGAGAATCAAACTGCCCCACCGACATCGGCTTGGTAACGGAGAGTCAGATAGGTGGCAGCCTCAGTCATTTGGTGAATGCTATTGTGGAGACCCCTCAAATGGCGCCTGAAGTTGTCCGCGGCGATGTTAGCCAGACGATCGCTGGGCTCTTCGCTTTCCATACCAGAATCATTTTCTATACCTGTATCAGAATCCGAGTCCGAGCTTGAGCTGATTATCGAAGCTGCACTGTGGATGCTTTGCATAGATGTGGTGCTGGGACGTCGTACGTGACCAACTGCTAGTCTTTCGCTGGTAGCTGTAGTTGCGTTTTTCAATTCTTCCTGGGATTCCTGGGACCACAAAAGCTCCACCTTAACCTTGTTCACGATGTTGTAAAGTTGATAGAGGTCTGTGTTTGCCATCGCATCTTTTATCGACGAGCCACCCTTTCCCTTCATTGACACGGTGTCGTTGGAATCCCCGACCGCTAAGTCTAGCAGCCTGCTTGGCACCAGGATCGTCTCTTCCATCTCGTTCACCGTCCTCACAAACTTTTCCATACTGTTTAGGATGCTGGCATTGCTGAATTCCGTCTCTTCATGCCTCGCCAGGCGTCGCAGACTTGTCCTGTAACAAAATTGTTGGGAAAATTTTAGTTCTAACACTCTCCCTACTTAAATCTTTTCAAGTTACAATTTCAAAATAAACATGATCGGTTGTAATTGGAATGCAACCGTTTATGTTAATATCTACGTTCGTTTCTGGATCGTCCGAATTTTTCATTTTCGCTCAATGATTCGTGTATGAAGTAGAATCCCTCATACATCCAGTAATGATTAAAATTTATAAAATCAGTTAAAAGTGTCACACACATATATATATTATATTTAATTGTAAAAGAGTTTTTCCCGCGAATAAACATTATTATTATTATTAAAATGCCCCCACAGATACGTGAAATTACTGGTACTATAAACGTTAGGTTACGATTGAAAACTGGAGAGTTCGAGTCGTCATTGAGGCAAAGGTCATCGTTTATCACAGCCAATCAACCTCCCTTAATTGATTAATTAAATAATAACTAAACAAACGAGGTAACTTAAATCCATGACTGCTAATTCTTGAGATACCCATTATTCCTATTTCATGGATAAAGTCTTGTACTCAACGTTCTAGTAGTAAGTGGGTGCATTCATAGCTGGAGGGAAGGAAGTCGGCCTATCGATTCACGATATTTTATCATCATACCTATGCATGCGCGTCAACGTTACATAGATTTTCGTACAGGTATCTCGTATCACCGTGTGTAATCGCCATCACGAACTGACCGCGTGTAACAATGGCCTTTAGAACTTTAAAGATTGTATTCAGACGGCGGGGCGCAAGTTATAAAATCAACACTGTACATGGCAGATGTAATGCGAGAAAAGCTGATTGTGAGTTATCACTTTTGCGCGACGAGCTCACGACTTATGCGATTACGTTTGTCTGACCAGCTAATGACACCAACGCGATATAACGGCACAGATAAGTCCTCGATACAGTTCCGCTGTCCGCTGTAGGTGATTCCCGTCCTCCTTTTTCAATTTCTTTTTCCGAAACTACTACCATCGTGAGCGTGTAATCAGGACAAGGTGACGATGCCACCTTATTTTGCCTCTATTCTTTAATCGATTATCGAGTTCAGTTTCGAAAAACCTGCATGTATGTACGTATAATGTGTAAGTTGACTTTAACCCTTTGATATCGATTATATCGTAATAAACTCGAGAGTAATTATTGCGATATAATGTACATTATCATTGTTAGAAACAAATTGATTGAAAAAGATTGCAAAAATTGAAGTAATAATTCATTTCCGAGAAAGTTACCCCTCTACGCGTATACATATAAATTCCAAGTAATTGGATCTGCCACATCGAATTTTCAAAACCCAATTTCAGAATCATAATCAGCGACCCAAAAAACCATATAATACTATCTTCTTGTAAAAGTTGACTCAGCACAATGATGTATGACTCAAAGGGTTTATTGTATTTGTGCCGGTGACGATGCTATTGCGTATACCTACGAATTGTCAACTTGTACTTGTGTTGTCATAGCGTCTGCACTGTGTAACGTAGATAGAATATTGAATAGAGAACGTGAATAGTGGGCACACGCCTTCGTTTACCCCATGGATAGCGAGAGAGTGAGAGAGAGAGAGAGAGAGAGAGAGAGAGAGAGAGAGCACACGCGAGTGAGTGAAGCCCGATGAATGCAAGGTCGAGTGATATTTGCACGCACCATAGTTTGCCCAAAATATAGGCGCGAGAGAGAGAGAGAGAGAGAGAGAGAGAGAGAGAGAGAGAGAGAGAGAGAGAGAGAGAGAGAGAGAGAGAGAGAGAGAGAGAGAGAGAGAGAGAGAGAGAGAGAGAGAGAGAGAGAGAGAGAGAGAGAGAGAGAGAGAGAGAGAGAGAGAGAGAGAGAGAGAGAGAGAGAGAGAGAGAGAGAGAGGCTGGTTTTGAGTGAACATTAGTCTACAAAGCGGGCACGTACTGCCTGACGATGAGAGAGTGCGTATCATAACTTACGTCATTCCCCGTATGCATAGCCTTAAATTCTTAAGGGCAAATTTCTTGCGTAAATCATTTGGTTAACAATTTATCGTTTATGCCTGGTCGGAGGAGTCGTTGATTATCATGCGTAACAAACTATTTTATGCGTATACAGGCCTAAGGGGTTGATGATAATAATACTAACAACATACATTTGTGCTTATTGAACAAACCTAAATGAGTAACTCTTTTCAATTATACATCGCAACTAATGCGACGGCGGCATGAAACGGGCAGTGAAAATTTCCCAAAGGCGCAAGGCAACCGAATAGAAATCTGCGGTGTACACCAGAAATGGATATACCATTGAACACCTACCTATATGTATGAATACACGTGGGGACAACGAAGCGCGAACAGATAGATAGATAGATCGATAGGAAGGTAGATAGGTAGACGGCCGGCGCCTTATGCAACGCGAGTTTTTCAACGTGTAGATATCGATAATTATTACAAAACTGTGGAGACGAAGCGCCGCCAGTCACGGACTACTCGGCGTCTTCGGTCCTTGGGTATGTACAGTTATAGGCATAAATAGGTATACCTTATACTCGCAGAAGCTGTGTAGCTCTTTTAACGGAAGCTGGAATTTGTGTTCATTACGGTGTTCATATGCATGCCTACGGGACTCTGGTTGTGAATTACGCGTAGTGAAATCTGTCTGTGAATATAATTATATCGTACACACGTTTATGCCATGTGCGAAAATCCTCTCATGGCCACTACATGGCAACTCTAATATTTCCAAGGCTATGGATTAACCTATAATGGCTCGCCGCTAATGAATTACGAGTATCGCGTTACGAAGCACAAGTTGATTCTTTGATCTTGTGAGTATTTGCAGATTTTTTTTCTCAATCAGGTTGTACAATTAGTTGAATTAAGGAAGATTGCTCGCTTGTGATTCGCGCGTTATTCCAATTTCGGGAATTTCATGCATGTACGTACGTATGTACACAACCAAACTTCCAGTTTGACGAAAAATGACCGCTTACAATTTCCACGAAATTTGATGCAACGGAGAAAGAAAACGTGGGTTCTATTATTTATCGTCGTTTTTTCTTCCACCCTGTCGCTTTCTTTTTGCAATATCGTCGCGAGTTTTCTCGTCACTTTATGAAATATTTCTATATTTCTCAGGGGGATTATCGGGGTTCGTTACACCGCCTCCCCACCCGCGTTCCCCCGTGACGTTTTCCTTTCGTCGATAACCTGGTTCATTTTTATCGTCGTTTTTTCTTCCCTCTTCTACTCCTTTCACTCCGCTTGAAAAAAGCGACTCTCAACAACGCAGAAAACGACTCGACGCCAGTAAATACAGCGAAGTGAACGTACCCTAGCATTAACAACATGCACGGCACCCGTGTAACTTGACATTTTATTTTCCTTTTCTCTTTTAATCTCCCAATTTATTATATTTCGCCGTACGGATATCAAGGCTACAATAATCAGACGTAACAATATTCGCGGAAAGAGGTTGTGTAATAATAATGACACGCGGATATCGTTATAAGGAAAAAAGATGTCCGGGATTATACTGCGGTGAAATTTCCCGAAAATAAATTTAAAACTTCTTTGTCGACGTAAAGTCAACGGCTACGTTTATTTCCATACATGTATTCAGCTGATTCCGTGAATACTCAAACGAGCGCGAGTGAAAATGCATCGGGATTGTTATTTATAGCCACGTGGCCGGCAGCGTAAAATCCGATGATCGTCTTTGTTTATTATGACATATACCCTTCCTAATACTTGCGTGGAAATCAAGAGAATCAATTTTTATATACTTTGTCCTCAATTTAGATGCGGATAAATAAATATGCATCTCATTAACCCGCGGGTCTTCGAATTCGTATGTGAGAGCAGTGCAAATGGCTTGAAATGGATTGTTCTCCTTGGAAGACGTGACACGGCGCATTCATTGATTGAGGATTATATTTCTGATGTACACAATTACAGTCAGGTATTGTTAGAAAAAAAAAGAAGAAAATATATGGAAACTAATTTAGAAATGTCGGTACCGCATAATGGCCCGATAGGGGGGGGGGGATAGTAAAGAGTTTCGTGCTGTATGAAGTTACACAAAAGAGTGTAAAGAGAAAGCTTCTTCGTCCTTTCTTTCTATTCACATTATATGTTATATACGGACTTTTTTCCCATTCTTTTCTCACAAACGGGTGATATATTCCCCATCGTCATTTCACACCACGCAATACGCGATGGATTGTTCAAAAAACCGAGAGTTCCTGTATCGAGTAATAATTCCATATTCTGACAATTGTTATTGTTACGGATAATAAGGGCCTCACCATTTACTACACACCCGAGGTTTAGGTATTGTTATCTCTCTCTCTTATATGTACACATATCAATGTATAATATATGTACACAAAATGGAAACAAGTCGCGATTTTTGTCAACAATACGGGAATCTATATAATTTGTCACGTGACCATACGTATATGTATCTATGTGTGCCTGTGCGTTACATAACAACACATGCGTCTCTCTATGAATCTAAAACACGAAGAAGTTTATAAATAAAATGAAGAAATTTGATCATCGGTCCACAGACGTAACGATCCCGCGGGCAGCGGTTGAAACGAAAGGATATCATCGGGGATTATTATCGTTATAGCTGTTGTCGTATCAGTCTAATTGTAAGCCACGTCTAGTCTACACTTGCTAGACATCGAAGATCGATCTATCAATCTCTCTGCCATACCGTCGGCTCGTGTACAATCACAATTGACGACCAGATTGAAGTTAGTAACGTTAATGTAATGAAATATTGAAACTAAAATCATATTTCTCAATATTTAGAACGACTTTAAACGAGTTTAACTTCTAAAATCTGAATACACGATGCTTTTTAAAAATACATTACTCAATTTGAGACGATCCTACAGTTTCGAAATAATAATTAAGAAAAAAAATCGTTACATTAACCTTACGAACTTCACTCTCTTGATCGAAGACACGATGCCGCTTCAAGTATGCACATCGTTCAAGTCAAATTCCAAGCTATACGGCACGTGATGCAAAAATCTTATAATCAAGCAAAATTTTGTGTCGTCGAAGATAGCGAAAATGTCAATATTATGTATAACGGATATAATACTGTAATAAAGTACACGTGCACCGCCGTAGTATGTAGTTTGCCATTATAGCCGAGGATGAGCGAACTGCAAAGTGTGTCACGACTACGTCAGTCACGAATCATGGCGTATTCTATATCTATTTATTCTACGGTTTCATTTGCCGTGTGCTTTTACGTACTTTTCATCCGCACAGCTGCGGATAATTACTTTTCTTCCGTCACAGGTACGTAAAGAAGTTGAAGATGCAGGAATTCCTTCTGATATATTCTTATTAACCGATATTTTCTTGAAACACCTACGATTCATTGATTACAACTGATGAAATTAGTAATTTTCTAGAAAGTGCCAAGTACAAACGCGTCGTTGTATGTAATAATTATTCGAAAATTGGCCATATCAGTCGATGATAATCACAGATAGCGTCGAGACGCAGAGGTTCGTTTCGACATTGGATATGACATAATCGTCGTCGTTCTTGATTGTAAGCGAACGAACGATTGGTTGATTGGTTGATCGTGAGGTAGGCTGCTGCCCCTAACAACTGGGCTACGTGACATCGATACTTGAGCGGTAACTGCACGAGGGTATCGCTGCTATAAAGTACGCGTACTGTACGTCACTGTTCGTAGAAAAAATGAGAAATAGGAGAAAAAATGAACCAATCATCGCTGGACGGAGATTATTACACGCGTGCGAAACGCTGACGTATATTTTGAGGCGATTGATGATTAAATCTCGCAAGTGGAGATTATCCCAGATCTCTGAGGCTCGTAGGTGTGTGCGAAATAAGCAGAAAAACAAAGTGATGAAACCGGCCCGAGGATAACGAAATGATATTATATTCAAATTTACAAATATACCCCTCCATTCATACACGCGGATCTATCACATCGTTGCTACAATTACTTCCTACACTTGTGTAATTCATAGCCACGTTGCTCTTGTAAGACTGCTGATGCTGGATCCGAGAGGCAGAGGAAAAAAGAGGAGACTAGATTTTGTTTACGGGAAAAGGAGAGGATGAAGGTGACGGAGCAATGCGGAAAGAGAACTGAGTTGAAATGTATGAAAATAGTGGCGTCAAAAGTCGCGAGAATGATACTAAGAGATTGGTAAAAATATGAATAAAGTGGGGGGGGGGGGTTAATCCTTTTTTTTACGGCTATAAAACATTGAATTTTAACCTTGCGTTAATTACAGGATAGTTAAAAAGGCATTAGAGGGAACGGATCGTTACAATACAAATTTTCAACGGTGAGGAGACGCGTTGCGTTAATTTCCAATTTCTCGAGGATCCGAATGACGTTGAGCTAAGTCTGCGGTGAGAAAACGTAACCGTGGAAACTTATCTGTCATGCGATCAGTCGTCGACGACGATGACGCACTCCGGTTACCACCGCCCTTGGTCATTGGGTGGAACAATTTCAGTCGCAGTCAATCCATGTAGAGTACAAATTTTAGCAGAAAAAAAGAAAACAAATAAATAACTACTTGACGTACGTACGTAGAACGAAAGCGTTCCGATCAAAATGTTTCATCGGTATGAAAAAAAGGCCAACACACGTAAGCTCGGACAGCTTCGTAACACAAATACGAAACAGAGAAATGGCTGCAGTAGCAGAACTACTAACTGGCCTTATCCTAACCCCTCAACCTACGGATGACGGATGGTGGCGTCTGACGCGTAAGATTTATGCCGATATTATCCGAGCGTTCCGATTTGCCCAAGGGATTCGGTGACGAGGTTGGTTAAAAGTTAGAGAGAACGATGCCGCGGAGCAGTTATGTACCAAGAGACGTTAGGTGCGGTGGTGGAGAAGGATGTCGTCGATTCGATCTTCGAAGGAAATTATCAAGGCTTGAGAAACAAACTGACCTGCTCGTCTCCACGTTGCTCGACAGCTCTCCGTAGGAATTCATGACGATTATACTGATCGAAGGATGGTCACACACCGTACAAATCACACTTTTACTTCTCTTACTTTCTATGCACGGTATACACACGTAGGTGGGCGGTTATCGCTGTTGGACACCGCAAGTTCGTATATTCGTATCGAGTTCGATCGATGCGGTGGTTACCGTATATCTCTCTACAACTGCATACGCGTCGAAGTGAGACAACTGTGAATGAACGCAACGCGGCGACTTGTGCGGACGCCGAGGTGAACGCTGTGAGACTGCGACTCGAAAGGTGACCAGACTCGCCGAATCGCCTCCCTTATATCAACAATGGTGGAGGCGGAGGGGCTCCGGCAGCCGCGATCGACACGCGCCGCTCTCTTTGCGAACTAACAATCCGTTTTGAACGAATTTCGGTCTAACGCGCATGCGTCGCGCGTCGCTGGGCCTGTCATCGTGCCAGAATTCGAATTATCCAGGATAGATACGCTGGGGCTGAAGAGTTTTAGAAAAAATTCGCCGCCCCATGTGCCCCGCTCTTTCCTTCTTCCTTTCCTCGCCTCGCTCTCCCTCCCGCCCCATCTTTGTTTCTACCTGAAACTTCGTTTCTCCCACGTCAATCAGCGAATCGCGTTTGCCCCGCGCATCTCGCGGCGTTCCGCTCGCGTTAAACGCTCCCTAGGGTATTTATTCATCACGCATCCAGCCAGTGATAATCGCAAACCGTCTATGAACCTCCCCACCCCGACCGCCCCACTTGTCACACCACAATCCACCGCTCTCATTGGTTCCCGCGAAACACGCCAGACTCTCGTCCACTCCCGTTGCTCCCGTCACTCCCGTCAATCCCGTCACTCGATGACCCGGTATGCGTCGGCTGCGTCACGCGGACTTGCCAGATGCCCGCGAATTTGTCGTCTCTCGATTTGCCAGTCGTCAATTTGAACGGCGACCGAACGGGTTTCTTGTACTTTACCTGGGTGCACAAGCACTCGTCTATCTATGTACGTACGTACGTATTAGATGAATGATGCAGGCACACACCTGTGCGACGATCCCGTCCAATAACTTGCTAACGGGACGATTTCGTAAAGTAATTTTTAACACGAAGACGTGCTTTATTATTATTATTGTTATTGTAGTTATGTTATCATTGTTGTTGTTGTTGTTATTGTTGTTGTTGTTGTTGTTGTTGTTGTTGTTGTTAATATAAACAGGGATACAGCAGATACTTCTTTCTCGTATTTGTTCTTTTTCCAACATTTTTGGTCAGATTATCGCCATCTACTCTTTATGGTAAATCTTTGTTTACTCGTTTCCTTTTTTTTCGCTTTATCGTTCTTCTTTTTGTATTCCACGTATAATTTCATATGCCGATACAAATACGTAATACGATCGTCACATTCTTCGACGCTTCACCCATGCTTCACCTTTTATAATTCTCGTACGTCAATTCGCGACTGAAGTTCGAATTGGTCAATAATTCTATTATGCATAATATATACGTGCTTGAAATCGCGGTTCATTGTGCGACTCCGTGCCAAATAAAAGGTACTTGGTGAAAAAATATGCGAAACTTCCGTAATTATTATACTATGCGTACAAAAATGTTCAAAGGTCACACGCTTTTTCGCGATATTTCTTCAAGAATTTTCGATCGATTGGTTTTTTTTTTATTTCCATTTCATAGGATATTTTTTTGATCAGTGCACAAACAGCTTAGGCTATGCGTAACATAGGTACGATGCGTTATTATAGTTCCATAAACGTATACGAAAGAATGATTTTTTCTGCTATACTATACTAATTAAGTTCGCTAGGGAAAAATGCCTTCCATTAAATGACTGGAATGGTTTCAGAATTGCGGAAATTGGTGAGTGTTGTTTAGTTTTACCGGAACGTCAAGGTCTTGGCCTGTACGTAATGACGCGCGCCGCTGGTTCTGTAGTTTTATCAAATTTTATTACACCGTACAAATTACTTCAAGTAATTATAATCATAACACGTGAGTAGAATACGGATAAACTTCAGTTACATACTGCACTGTACGATTCATTTACTGGTTGTTATCATTATGTACAAGTCTTGGCGTACGTACAATCACGTACACGTATATTATGCATAATGCCTATCCTGTTTTCGGAAATGTTGATATTGGTATTTTTATTGTAAATATTGCGCGCGTGCATCGATACGTACGTGTAAAAAATTTGAATATCCAAGTGTCTGTGATGTATATGCCCATATAATATGCATGAGTCCGATCGCATTGTCTATTGTATACAAGGGAAGTCACAGGTGCCGTGAGCTGCAAAACGCGCAACCCTTGACACACACGTGTGTCGCATAGCATAAATACTAAACTTCGGTCACCCGACGGTCTAATCTGCTATCGTATATTTTATGCGTACACGCTGGAAATGCGAAACGGATGCGTGTTACGTAATTCATACCCACTACAATGTACTAGGAAAGCCTGCGGATCGGTTAGTAGACGTACAGAGAGAGTTCCGGGCAGAGATTTCTAACACCGACGCTTACCGACATTTCGCCGGAGACCCAAACCCTTTTCCGCGACAGCGTCACCACCTCTGTCAGCGCGGTAAGGGTTTTGAGCCTCGGGCGAAACGTCGGTACGTGTCGATAATAGAAAATTGTCCCCAGAACTCTCCTTGCATATCTATTTCTGTTGCAAATCAAGAGACACTTGCCGCGGCTCGAGCATAACGTTTAATAATATAAACGTTGATCCGTTCAAGTTTAGCTCTCTCGATGACTTGCAGGTCGCTGGCACCGGTTACTCGCGGTTGATCGTCTGCAAACTGTGCCTCAATATTATACGTAGTCGTATACACGCACACCCATAAGTATCCAGCTCTTTATACCGCACGTTATACGCATCTGTTTTATAGCCACTCTCTTTTGTTATTCGTTGAATATGCTCGGTGTTGAGATACTCGCAGATTTTATAGTTCTATGGAGATTGGGTTTACCTCAAATATACCTGCATGCTAATTAGTTAGGTCAATGCGTCAAGGAAATATACAGAATTACTCGAACTTTCCGTCCAATATGTGTATATATTTGTGATTGTCAGTTTGATCCGGCGCATTGACTGCATAGTTAATAAATGACTCATTGTCAGCCTATTACCGCAAATTCTCTTGACGCATTTTAAAATCAGCAAAATATAGACAAAATCGTCATTATTATTAGTTTTATAATTTTTATCATTGTTGTTATTATTATTATTATTATTAATATTTTTCTTTTTCTGAAATGCATGCAAAATAGTACAGTTTTTATTTCAATGATTACAACTATTGTGTTTGTACGAGAAATGTCCGAAAAAAAATATCTCAAGGTTTAATAGACGTTTGTATAACAACGAATCAAGGGTATATTATTATCATCGTTCTTGTGTTACGGAATCGGTACGGAATTTGAGTCAAACTGCTGACGCATGCTATACACTGCTGATTTTATATGTGTAGCAGTACATACAAATACTTATATGCGCATGTATGCATATGTATGTGCATATATATGTATGTACATATATATGCAGGCGCGTATAGGTATTTGTATGTACCGTGGCTTACGCTGCGATGGTGTGTAAATATTATTTTAGGCATAACAATCGGTTTGTTGCTTGTGTGAATTGCGCAAATGCGATAAACGTATATTGTATTTACCTGTCCACGAGTAAATCGTATACATAACGATACGGTGCATAATATTCATCCGCTGACCAGACGCATACCTGCACGTTTATAGTTAAAATTATATATATGTGTCATACGAAGGGAGTATTTTTTTCCCCCCTTTCTAGACATTTCGTCACTTGCCAAGAAATTCTATGCTCATACCAATTTTCACTGCCGGTATATACATACGCGGTGTATATTGTAGGTATGAGTTAAAGTACCCAGGGCATGGACGATATCTATAACCTGCCCTGTTCGTTGAAGCGGTCTCCTGCCCTTGAGAGCCTATGGTTGTAAAGTCATTATAACTTCTTGCAATTAGACCTGACGTCATTATGATGATTCATGTTACTGTTGATGTTGTTGTTGTTGTTGTTGCTGTTGTTGTTGTTGTTGTTGTTGTTGTTTTTTTTTGTTTTTTTTTTTGTTGCTGTATACTATATATAATATCGATATGCGCTGAAAGAGTGATGCCTGTTACGAGGATTGACCACGTTCATCGCATGCACACGTATACCCATATACCTATACGTATAATTATGCGTGTATGGACGTACGACTGAACTTAAATGCGAACAGGCTTGATCGCTTCCTCCGATTACATAATGAACGAAAATAAACAAATAAAGAAAAAAAGCTTACATGCTACGAAAATATTTGCTATTTACCATTAAAACGGATGTCGTATATGACATAATGCACGCTCGAAACGGCTCGCTGCACGAGATTTTGCGATGCGTTTTAGTTTATATTTTTTGTTAATCATGATTTTCCGATGTAAAAAATCCCAAAACCCGCATGCCCGTGTAAACCTGGTTTATACAACTGTTCTGCACGTATTTATGTGTGTATGTACATCTGCACCTAATTAATGCCGGCGCTGGTATGATAGATTCGAGTCTCAAGTTTGTGGTTTGAATATTCTACGAGACAAGGTCGAGTTTAAAAGCGGTAACGAGAGTGGGAATACCTCAATCTTGATACTCCAATCTGTGGTGTTAAAGCTTAGTCAACAAAGATGCTCAATTTGGAGGATAAATATCATGCGACAACATCGTGTGTATGTAACACAATACACGTTGCACCACACGATCGAGCTTATGAGTTTATCACGTATGTATAGTAGCGAATAATATACTGCTCCGTGAATTAGATACAAAAAAAAAAATTACGAAAAGAAAAAAGTTTGACGTAAAACGTACACACGTGGACATCAATTAATTCACATACGACTAGTTTTTCGGTCGAGTCGATTACGTTGGCAACGCAGGCTGACAAGGAAGGTATCCCAGGTCGATATCTTCGATTTGATTTCTCTTCTAATGCGTTGTAGTAAACTAAAAACTAAGCGGCATGTATTATTTTTTTTTTATCTGCCATCAGACACTTTAAGAGATTGAAATTACCCTCCAAAGTAAGGCATGTCGAGGAGCGATTTCGCAGTTTCACCCACAAGAACATGACATTTTTTCAATCAATCCAACTGGAAAAGTTTTCTCACAACTAGAACTGAAAAATGTCATTTTCTCAATTAAAAAGAAAAAAAATTGCCGAATCGCCCCTTGACATGCCTTACTTTGGAGGGTGGTTTCACCCCCTTAATCTGTCTAATTGCAGATGAAAAAAAAAAAAAAAATACATGCCGCCTAGTTTTTAGTCTACCGTGACATATTACAAAAGAAATCAAATCGGAGATATCGACCTGGGACACCTTTCTTGCGAGTCTGCGTTACCAACGTAATCGAACCGGCCGATAAATTAAAGTCCATATGTGTACAACAGGTATAATATATAACGTCCTCTGTCTTTTGATGACGCGTGACAATTAACTCGACGGTTAGTTTGATAATAATTATATGTACACACACACACACACACACACACACACACACATGCATGTATATGAAATATATTACATGCATGTATATGAAATATATTATATGCATGTATAGAAAGGTGTTGAACGATTAATGTGATTTTCCTCGTAAATGTGATTTGTAATTTTTCCACTTGCGTCGACATCAAGAATGTGACGTGCAATCTGTGGTACAACCACACATATCATATACACATTGTATTATAAATGGAAAAGAGCGGAGAAACTCGGACCTCAACATCGTGCTACAGTCTCTCTCATTGTCAATTATTCCGTATTTACACTTTACGCTATAATATATGTGATGGTATACGCACAAGCCTACAATACGCGAATGTAAAATAGTATCGTCCAGCATACCGTAATGGGTGTGTATGCATAATACCTACAGAATGTACGGTGAGCCGGACGACCTCTGTTAATGAAATGACAATTTTTTATAATTTATCTACTGTTGCAATTCAGTAACTGCGTTAAAATCTGGAGTGAAATGTCCGTCGCAGCTAAGCTAGTGTTACATATGCACGTATATACACTGTATTTCATGTATGTCGTGCTTGTTGTTTTCCGGTATATATATATGTGTGTGTGTGTGTGTGTGTGTGTGTACATATGTATATCTATATATCTGCATGCATGCATAATACAACACACCTGTACGACGGTTTCGCTCGCGACGCATCGTGTGCGTGGTATAATATATCGCAACGATGACACCACCGTATTTTAAATTTTCCCTACACACCCTAGTCAACCGGAATTTGCATAATCGATGTGCCTTTTCGCCGTGTGATACGTACAAAGAAACATACGTGTGTGTACGTAAATCGTATTGTACATAAGCAGCTATTATACCATCTATCGATATATGCATGTAATGCCGGGTATATTGATCACGCCGAGCTCGCGTATTGCATTGTATGGCAATATACCTGTACGTCGTGGGTAAGTATGTATTTAGAGAAATTCGTAAATAGGGACGGGCCAAAGGCCAGGGGATTATCATTCGTTGAATCATTCATTGGCCATTTCAATTCAGTACGCACAGCCTGTATAGGTATACATATAGCATAGCACGTATAGATATTTATATACACGATATAAATAAATTTTGCATCTTTTCTCGCACAATCAGCTCTCCCGCGCAGCTGGTCGAAATGTTCGCTGTTCGATAAGAATCAACGCGAAGGTTCCGTGCATACGTGCATCATATACCCTGCGTACCTGCGTATATAAAAATACCGATGTATGTACAGTGTATGCATAATTATTGTATCCGCTGCGTGTAAAGAAAATTTGCATAACGTTAAATACGTCTGATCAGTATTCATCGGTTCTGCGTATCACGTTTTGTTCTCAAAAATAAAACGAAATGGCACCAATTATGACGGGATCGGGGTTAAAGGATGAAAGGGTCGGTATATGGAACGGCCGATATACCGAAATTTCAAACATGCGAAAATGGAATGACGAAATATGAATTGTTCGAAATTGTTACCGATTACAATTAGAATGTCTACTAATCAGTGACTCCAGATTTCCCATTCCCCATCAAGAACACTCATTACGAGAAGAATAGAAGATATATTGACAAACATGTACGTGTATACTCTCTACGAGCATATGTGTACGTATACAGCGCGTACCTGCGTGTATTAAATATTTTTTGCGAGACGATATGAGATTTTTCACTTCGACCTTGCAGCCCGTCACTGCAACTAATTGTAAACTGTTCCCTGCGCATACGCGCCGTGCAATATTGTGAGCTAGTATTGGCATGACGAGTGCTTACATTATACCTGGAGACGCTGCTGCACGCAGATGCGATGCGATATATACGTATATATACATTCATACATACATAGTTACGTACGTGAATAGCTAATATGCGACGGAAGATGAACAACATGTTTCGTTCGTTCGGTTCGAGAAAAAATATAAAAAATAACGGATAAGATTCCTCGCCGGTATTCGTCCGAAAAATATTTTTCACGCCTAACGAAAAGTATAATTATGCCGCAGCGTATTACGACGATATACGCTAACGATGATGATAGCTATGAACGAGGATACGGTGTGCTGTAACTGCTTTCTCCCCTTCCTCCTCCTCCTCCGTCCCCTCTTCTTCCCTAACTGCATTTGTTGCACGTATATGTCTATAATTATGATTGAAAAAATCGTATACAGGGTAATTTATTGAACTAGAGTAGATCGAAAATAATTTTTCTTAGAACTTCATATTCTAATCGGGCGCGATAGGAGCTCATAACTAGAAACACGGTATTTGTTTAAAATTTTATTTTTTTTCGTGGATGCTTTGGTCTGTCAACTTTGGCTTGAATGTTTTTATATATATTTATAAAAGGTAATTTTTCTAAACTCGGTTTAGTCGCTCTGAATTTTGGTCATGGATAATACTACTTAATTTTCAAAGAATTTTATACGGACATATGTTAAAAAAAAAAAAAGCCTGAGATTATCAGAATGATGTTTGTTTTTCTTACAATATGAATAAAAAATAATTAAATTGGGCAAGTTTTTGCGAATGCGCTTGTGTAGCATTTAGTTCATTTCCGTACATGTCGGAAATTATCCAGGATCCACCGCGTGGATTCAAAGGATGGTTGTGTGGGAACGGGTCGGATTCGATGTGCAGCAAACTCCACGCGGTAAGTCTCGGATAATTTCCGATGTGTGCGAAAAGGAAGTAAAAACTGCATAAGCGCATTCGCAAAAACTTGCGCAATTTGTTTATTTTTTATTCTTATTCTAAGAAAAGCAAACGTCGTTCTGATAATCTGAAGCTTTTTTTAAACATATGTCTGTATAAAGTTGGTTGACGATTAAGTAGCGTTACGCATGAAAATATTGTGGAGCGACTAAATCAAGTTACGAAAAATTTCTTTTTGTAAATAAAGAGTAAAACATTCAAGCCAAGGTTGGCAGACCAAAACTCTCCACAAAAATAAATAAACAAATAAATACTGTGTTTCTAGTTGTGAGATAACACAACTTTTCCGCCTTATTGGAATTTTAAATTCTGAAAAAGTTGATTTTCGATCCACCCTACTCTGACCACCCGATTCACCAGCGAAAGAGTCGCGTATTCTACGATTACGATAAGTATTCAGCAAAAGAGTCTGCATATATTTATGCATATAGATAGATTTTGCGGTAGAAATATCCAAATATCCGTAACACCGCTCCGACGTTACTGTATTTGTATTCTCAGAGTGTGACGCATAGGTCCGACGATACGGGGGACCTGTTAACCGAGATAAGATTACAGGGGCATTCGCTGTCTCTGTTTTTGCTCCTCTCCGTCTCTGTCCCTCCGCGCTTTCGTGTGAATCGTACCGACGGAAGTTGGCGGTGGTTATTATTACAGGTAGTGAGAAATAATCGTGTGACATCGAAGTGCGTTCACCTACTTTTTTGTGTCATATCTGTGCGGTCGGTCGTCGATAGGTGCGGAATTTAAAAGCGAAACGCGATTTTGTGGAAAATTGTAGGAAAAACAACAATAATAATAACAACAATATCGACGGCAGTGTGGCAAGAATGAAGGTTGCGCCGTTGTATTTTTTGATCGGTCACATTATCGTCGTCGGTATCGCCGGTGTTAAGTTGGATGTAAAAAGTGACGCGTTTTGCAGTAGCTTTTGCGTTTGCGACATGTGGTACAGACTGAGACGGGCCAGCTGTACCTCTCGGCATTTGTACAGCGTGCAAACTGGCGTCTCTAACGCCGTTCAGGCCCTCGATCTTTCGAACAACTCGATCTCGGCGCTTTTGAATTACGAACTTAAGGTGAGCAGGCTCCGAGCGATTCGCATCGCGTCAATAATACTTGGTTGCTTGCAGGTTTCTAAGTTGGACGCAGAATTTCGTTGACGCACCGATAACGCTCGGAAAGCGACGGTGGCGCCTCACAGCCATTATCGAACAAACTACTTGTGCTGTCTGTATAATAATATTATGTATCAGTGTGGCCCGAATAAAAAAATTTTTTTTTTTTTTTCTGCGGTGGATAGTAAAAGTTGATCTGCGTGCTAAAACAAATTCCTGTGAAAGGAGAGTCCTGTTGCGCAATTTTGAAAACGTAATAAAACTAAAAACAACCGTTGAAATGGGGTGTAAAAATAGGGTGAATCATCTTTGTTCTAGACAGTGTCTTGAATCAGATTTATATGAATATTTGTTTTGAGACAATACGATTTTAGACCGAGAATAGGTGCAAATCCCGATACTATCTACATGCACAACTAAGGAGGGTGAAAACTACCCCTATGCGTTGAATTTTGTAAATATAATGGTCATTCCGAGATCTCTGTTTGTCAACCGATGAATTCCAAGCGTTTTCAGTGTACGTTTACTGACAATTTTTTTCCGCTAACGAATTACATTCAAGAAAATACGTTTTTTTTTTGCATATGTTTATTTATAACAATTACAAACAATTATGGATTCGCAAAAAATAACAAGCATTCCAAAGATTAAGTATTTTTTCACCTGAAAATGCATTAAAAAATCAGGGTTTTACATGGAAAAAAAAGGGTGCAATATAGGGGCTTCCGTGACTGAAAGGGTTAATTGACCCCCAACCCCACCCTTAAACACAGGTCAGCGATTCAATATTTACCATCGACGCATGCGTGTGAATATTAGCTATTGTCATATGCTCAACCAACAATTAGAAACAATTTGATGCCGACGGTCACGGTTCGATGCATGTATAAATACGGCAGTAGGTATAAAGTATTTAGTATTTGCCATTCGTATCTATATATTTACAAAAGGTGTGAAACAAGTAACGAGCAAATTCATTTCTATTTCTATCTTTGCGTATAATTATTACCATCATCATCGAAGAAACGTCGATTTAAATGAGTTGCAGGCCGTAAGGTCGTGTGAATTTATTTTCGTGTTTCTTCCTTTTCTTTTTTTACATTCCATCTACCCGCTTAAACGATAAACTTCAGGGTCAAATCTTCAAAATTTTAACATCCTGTATCATTCGTCAGGTTCGCATGATACAAAGATTTCGTTATCTTTATCGCGTATCATCCTCCGCTTCCCAATTTCGTGTACAGTCGAGGTATACAATTCCTTTGCGCAACGTATGTTACAATTATACACTCGTTTATAAATCAGATCGATCAATTTCCTACAATTATACACCCACGTTTACCTACAACGAAGCACCTTGTATATTATTTCCCGCCTACCAATTACTGCGCAAATAAATCAAGGCTCGTATTAATTTTCTCCTAAATGTCAACCGTTGCACGGAAGTATACACGTATAATATATCCTAATATATGTGTATATAAAATTTGGAAATATTCTCGAGATATCGATGACGACCCGTAGACTTTATTTTTTTACGTTTCCTTATTAACTTATAACCGATTGATATTCGAAGCGAAGACAATTAGGAAGAGCACCGCAAGAATCTATCACTCGCTAATAATAGTGTATTCGGAACTAGAGGGGATAAAATAATGCACTCCAACAAAGAGAATAAAAAAATGAGTAACGAAATTTAAATGAATCGAGACGCGTTGTCCGTTCTGTGCTAAATTTGCACGAATGGTGTATACTTAGTACAAAGTACATACAGGCGTGTATAGCCTACACAAACCATGTAATATATTCTTGTAACGACGTCTGTGAATTGACTTTAGAATTCCATGGTTTGAAAAACTTGTTCGTATTACATTATACTTTGTTTGATTGCACGACGACGACATTTAACCCACGATGTTTCCCAGAGTTAAGGATCGTCATGGTTTATGGTCGTTTAGAGTGGTGTCAGTTATGCGTCACGCAGACAACCAATTATCGAAAAATTGGGCAAACGTGCCTGTAACAAGTTGTCGCATATCGAGGGAATATCCCAGATGAATCAACTGTGCCTATATTATGATGATGAAGGCCGCGGTGTGGGTTTTTATTTATGTTTTTTTGCTACTTTTAGAACACCGGCCTTGTGAACTTAAAGTATTTGAACTTGTCCGACAACTCGATAAGTGAAATTGGATCGTTTGCATTCGCGAATATCGACGATCTCGCGGTCCTCGATTTGTCCAGGAATCATCTGTATTACGTTCTCTGGGATACTTTCGTCGACAGTCGAAGTTTGCGGATTCTTCATCTCAATGGAAATCGATTTGGCACCCGGATCCCAGACTTACACTCAAATTCCATTTCGGTGAGTATGCACGGTTAAAAAAAGATGTCCCAGCAGATCTACTAAAATTGTTGAATTGATTTAGCCATTATTTTTAAACGTATTACCGAATGAAAATAAAATGAAATTTACTAATTAAATGTAGATATGACAATTTAAGTGTTAATGTTTAAAAAAAAAAAATTGTGTCGTAATCATCGTCAGAAATGTAAAAAATAACAAAAATGTAAAGTGGACATGGCATTCCACGTCAAATTTGAAACCTATGTATCTCACCCCTTTAGATTTTAATAATTTTTCAGTACGATGCCGCAACCGACCCAAAAGGGTCTCGGAATTGTTTTTAAATATTTCGAAAATTCACTGGTGGCCAAAAAAATATGCAAAAAAATTCCGATTGCAACATCGTACTAAAAAATTATCAAAATCTAAGGGGGTGAGGTACATGGGCTGCAAATTTGAGTTGGAATGTCCCATGTACGTATATAATATACGTATAATAACGCACAGTGTATGTATGGGAATGTAATGTGTAGATGATGTGTTTACCCTTTTGAATCCTTGCTTATGACGAGAAGCCACGTAAGACGGGCAAAGCCGTCTAATAAATGATGTGCGTATGTGCAAATCATTAATTACGAGAGGAATATTGTCGAAAGTTGACTATTTGAAAATTTGGTGATTTCGAAGTGTCAATTTTCAATAATACACAGTATACGTCTATAGGTGTACGCATTTCTCAACAATACGCGTATATATGATAATGTTTTTCCCCGCACGATACATATTGCAGTGGCAAAAGTTATTCCAATGGGAATTAACAATAAGTCTCGCATTTCAGGGGACCGGCCGCATTTGGATATTAATATCTTCTTGCTCGTCATTTCCAGACGATCAATTCAACCGATAACGTTTTAAATTTCTTTCTAATTGCTTGGGCGCTGCGTTGCATTTTATATACGCTTAATTATTATCATCGTCGTCATTATCGCCGTTCGGTAATCGAAAAAATCACGTACAAAGTATAAATATTATGAAGATGGAAAATCCTCAAGGTGATATTACTTACCGATGTTGGGTGTTTTAATAATTAGCGCTATGCCGGGAAGCATGGGCGTCGGTGTCGATTAAACACCCGGCGATCACACAGCCAGTGAATCTGGTCTCGTGCCCGTCGAGTGATCGCAGATTTAGAACAACAACAATGAACTAGACATATCGATATACGCATAATCACGCACCGTGCGCGACGCTGCAGATTTTAAGAACTCAAAAATCGGCACAGATCTTATTTGCCCGATGGTCGAATTTCGATTCTGCCGCCCCCTCGTTTGTTTCTAAATGAAGAAACAAAAATTCTCAGCCCAGTATTAATGTCCTAAATTGATTTTTACTATCCGCTGTAACGACGCCAAGTTTTCCATTTAAAATACACGTAATTTTTATATTCTAATGTTTAGTTTTTTACTGAGACGTCTAATCTTTGACGAAAAAAATTAATTTTACACGAAGTTGACGGGGATCGAGTGTACATTCAAGGGGGGAAAAAAGAAAAAAATGTATTTGCCGTTCTAAGGCATTTTTATCCTGCTGATTTGAATATGATTCTTTGTTTTAAATTAATAGCGGATGATTGCTACCTTGTTACCTTAATATCTCTTTGATGACTTCGATAGAACCTAAGATTCTTGATATTATATTTCTAAATAACCTGAATACGTAATAAACGTCATATATGACTGATATCTTTAATTTTTTTCTATCATTTTAATTGAATTAATAGAAAAAGAAATATTAAAATTCGCAGGGTAAAAATGCCTCGGAATGGCCAATACATTTTTTCTTTTTTTCCCCTCGAAAGTACCGTCGGCCCTTGTCAATTCTATGTGAAATCAATTTCTTTCGTCAAAGGTTAGATGTCTCAGTAAAATAATAATATCCGAAGATATAAATTACGTGCATTTTAATGGAAAACTTTGCATCGTTACAACGGATGATAAAAATCAAGTTAGGACATTCATATTGGGCTCAAATGTTTTGTTCTTCTATTTCTAGAAACAATGCTTGGTTTCCGATATATTTGAGCATATTTTTTAAAATGGCACACCCTGTATTACGTCACGCTATTGTAGATGATACGACTGAAGGATAAGATGAGAGTTTCTCAATTATTTCCAGGAATTGGGACTCAGCGATTGCCAGATAAGCCATGTGAACCGGCAGGCTTTCGCGGGGCTGAAAAATCTCCGGAAGCTTGATCTTTCGAACAACTTTATGATGCAAATTGACTATCGGGAAATTGAAATTCTACCCACGCTGCAGGTCATCAATTTGGACAAGTAAGATGATCCTGCATTTATTCTACATCTATGTATGTGTGTACCTGTATATCTATACGCTTGCGCAGTTCATTCCAATATAATTGTATCTTGAATTCCTGAGGTACTAATGAGTTTCTGATTGAGTTGAATGATTTAGCTGATATATCGTATATCCGGATGAAATATCGCCCATCACGTACTACGCGGTTTTCCGTTCATTTCAAGGAACAGATAATTAAAAACCGTGACATTTTTTCGATTTAAGAACCAAACAAAGCGCTACTGTAAGTAGGTACATACCGTCACTTTTGTATTGGAAAATAATTGCACGAATCAGAGAAGATGAATTTCTGTGATCATGTTCGGTATAGAATTTTCGTTATTTTGGGAAAATGGTGCTTGGTAATTTTTATTGAATTTCTTTGAAATAATAAGTAAGCTTTTTGTTTTCATCCGCAGTCGATCAGCATACGATACGTACAACACCTCGGTTGTAATTTATTGCAATTTTTCCAATTACACATTCGAAGTAAAAATAATTCAAGTACCTGTACTAACGAGGAAAGTATCTCAGGTCGATTTCTTCGATTTTATTTTTTTAGTAATATATTATAGTATGTAGTATATATTTTTATCTGCCATTAAAAACTTTAAGGGGGTAAAACAACCCCACCAAAGTAAGGTATGTCAAGGGGTGATTTGGCAGTTTTCTTCTTTTTTGATTGAAAAAATTATATTTTTCACTTCTCGTTACGAGAAAACTTTTCCAGTCGGATTGGTTAAAAAAATGTTATGCTCTTGTGGGTGAAACTGCGAAATCGCCCCTTGACATACCTCACTTTGGAGGGTGGTTTAACCACCTTAAAGTGTTTAATGGCGGATCGAAAAAAAATACGCGTCGCTTAGTTTTTAATATACTATAATGTGTTACAAAAGAACTCAGATCGGAGATATCGACCTGGGATACATACCTTGTAAGTTACGTACCACGTGTATTTCTGTATAACGTACGAATAACACAAACAGCAATCCTTGGTCCTGCGGGGACATGAAGAGGCTGTTATCGCACCTCGAAGATCGGAGCATCGTCTTCGATTCGCCGTGCAACAAATCGAGGAAAACGGGGGGCGAGAAAACGGCAGATCGAACGATGAAGAAGTTTGAAAAGATGATCGACGCGACGCGGCAACAGGATCAAAATCAGGACCGGGATCGGGAATACGGAGTCATGATGAGTCCAACGACCACGTGGATAACGGATCCGCCGCCTCCGGTGATCGGCGCTGGAAACAAATCGAAGAGCGAAACGATCATCGACCGCGACGGGTTACTTCACGCCTTAGCCGACGTTTCCCCCCTATGGATATTCGCCGTAGGCTTCTCCGTCGGCTTCGTGACCAGCATGCTCTTCACGTACATCTGGGTGACCGGCATGATCTCAGGATGCTGGAGATGCCCGAAAATACCGAGGCGCAACCTTGGCGCTACCCGCGACAACGCTTCCCAGAGGATATCGCTTCTCGGAGGTCATCCTGCCTGCCCTGGTACTCCTCCCCCACCCTACAGGGACGTCATCCTGAATTCGAGCTCCTATCCCACCGCACCCTCCGTCGTGTCGATTTGAACGAAGTTCCGCAAGAACCGATAGTTGCGCAAGCACCTATCGCGGTGTAGGAAATGGAAATCGTACGGAATCGGTTGAGAACGGCCAGTAGAGAAAATCAATTAACGTGGTACATGTATTTATAATTTCGACGATACTCTTCATCTTTGCACTCTCTCTCTCTCTCTCTCTCTTTTGACGAGCCGGTTGAAGTTAGTAACGTTATTGTAACGATGCGTGGTTAGGAAAAATTGTTACTTCATACCTACAGCACTGTCGGTAATTTAGTAAACCACAAAAAACAACACAGATTCATATTTTGCAAAGACAACTCGTTGAAAGTTATTCTAAAATTGAACAATTAATGAAGTTTTCGCTGATGTTTCGTGAACGTAACGTTACTAACTTCAGCTTCGTCTCTTTTGCCCTTTCTTTGATTCGACGGAAACGAGGTACACCCTGTAGAATATAATATATTGCTCTGTAAGATTTTGTTTCGTTATACTGCATATAATATCGTAATATAATGTAATATTGTTGTAAGAAAAAATATACGTGAAAAACGAAAGTTTTGTCTTTTAAATATATCATACATAGTTACATCGCCTGTCTAACAACGTAAGGTGGTACCAACCAAAAATGTGATTTTAGTAGCAAAACGACGTGTAACTTTCTTTTTTCACCATTAGCTCGGAAAATGTTCAAAACGTATAATTCAATTGAAGTCAAAGGCTTGAAAATCTAAAAGCAAAAGGTCATATGTTAGGCAGATGCAACCTTTTTCCATTAATAAGTATGCATTAATAAAAGATCAAAACAGAAACTCGTAACCGCCATGTCTTATTTTTGCAAATGCTCTGAAAGCCATTCAAGACGCGTGGATAAATGGAAATCTGTAAAAATTCAGAAGTCTTGGAATAAAATGCTCGAAGATAAAGACAGAAGATTATAACTGCAATTTTTTTTTCAATATGCAAACGCTTTAAAGCCTACTAGAATGCACAAAAAATTGAAACAAACAAAGTTATAGAATGAGGATGTCGATTTTCTGAACGTTTATTATCCAAATCGTCAATTTGCTCTTTTGCTATTTTGCTCTTAATTAAACCGATATTCAATTTCAACGTTTCCGACCATACTTTTATGTTTCAAGCTTAGATACAAAATAAAAAGAAAGAAAAAAAACAACAACATACGCCCTTTTGCTTTTTACAACAGCAAAGAGCCACAAAACGGCGCTTTCGACCTTTTGTCATTAGACACGCGACGTATATCGGTCATAATGTATAGAAATATGGTATATACGGCCTGTGCGTGTGCGTGCGTGTGTATGTAACATATATATGTATATAGTTTCATAATCTCGAGAAGTAATTTAGAGTGAAGAAACGCTATTGCAACCGCATGCCGCGTCTTTTCTTTCATTAAACATACCATGCTGCTTGTATACCTTAAATGCAGGTGCTTATGGGCATGTAATACTGTAATTAACCGCCGATCGTGCGACGGTAGCCCATGTACATCACGACAAATTCGTCTAACGACGCGTTATAGGCATACAGATATATCTATATAAATGTATATAGGTATGTATATGTAATAGACATAACTGGTGTTACAGGCGTGGCCAGTCGAGAATATTCCAAGTGTTGTAGTCTGATTGTCAGATGAGATGGTTAATATCTAATAATATATATGTTAGAGTGGCTCACCAAAACAAGTGTTTTTATTTCAGTGCCGATGAGGTAAAAAAAAAAATCCCTTAAAAATTTTTTCTCGATCGGATAAGATTTAATATATTATAGATAAAATATTGTCGCCTACAAAAATGGTCTCTTGATATTTTTCATTTTCTTCTATATTTTCACGCAAAATAGACCGGGAGTTAAGGTGTGCATTTTTTTTACGTGTTATGTCAATGTAAAAACGAAAACTCGAAAGGGGAACCTATAAATCTTATCCGATCGAGATCAAATTTTCAGGGGATTTTTTTTTCATCATAAACAACAGTTTTACGAGGGATCCGCACTGAAAAAAAAAAATACATATATATATATAGATATTTATGTGTATACTACAATATTGATGCTGACGTATAATGCAATGGGGAACTACCGTGATAACGATCTACTACGGTGACTATCTTATAAACACCACGTGTGGGTTATACGAGATGTTACGTGTGAGTTGATGCGACGTAGTGTATGAAAAAGATCAGAATATCTCGAAAACTCGTCTAGCAGCATCCCGGATGAGATAACTATACGTATGTATAATATACTTGCGGTTAATTTCCGCCACAGAGCAGCCATTGACGTATGTATCGAAATTATACGGCTAGGTACAATTATATCATCCTTAAACATCTGCGAATGCCTGAGTGCCAGTCGACTCACGTTAATGATAACGGCGCCGGTATTTCCTCATACGGTATACATGCTTAATTAACGCGCTTACGGACCTGTAAGTTTCACCACTATATCACGTTCACTGAACTGACAAAATATCAATAGCAACAACAACAACAACAACAACAATCGTTTCTATGATAACGTAACAGCGACGCGCTCTGTTTGCGTATTTCACCTAAACACGCTAGATTTTTATCTCTGTGCATTTACATAGGTATATTATATACATTTAGGGAATGCCTTATTTCATTTCGACGTTGTCGTATGTATCTCCAGATATCGAAGTTCAGGTATCTGAAGCGCGAAAAAAGCGCAACAGCCCTATCCTATACGCAATTCTAAACAAAAACACTCCAAGACGTTTTCATTCGAGGCAGAAATAAAGAAATGGCATGAATTCTACGAGTTTACCTTTGGTATTTTCTAGAATCCATTCGTCCCATTTCTTTGTTTCTGCGTCAAATGGAAATGTGTTGATATTCTTTTTTTTTTTTTTTACCGACGACTGACGACGTCAGTTCCTCCGTGTCCCTTTTCCCCTAGAATTCGTCATGACACCGAGTCGTCCTTCCCACTTTTCAATTCATCACGGTCTTCCTCTTTGCCGCCACCTTCTCCAGCAACAGGTTGCCAACGCATCTTGGCTCTTGATTATTCCAATTTTCATTTAACTACACTTGAATAAAATGGTCCCTAACGGACTTGACACGCCTTGCTTCAGAGGCTGGTTTCACCCCCTTAAAGAGCTTAGTGGCAGATACTAAAAAAATACTTGTCGCTTAGTTTTCAGTCTACTATAACATATTACAAAAGAAGTCGAATCGGGGAGATCGACCTAGGATACCTTCCTTGTGAGAAGCCCCACCTACATACAATACGTCAACGTCGAAATCGACCAGGACACTCCTTAACCATTTCCTGTGGTACGCGGTTAAAGTTAGTAAAGTTATCGCAACGAAACATTGGGGAAACCATGACTATTTTCTTATATTTACAACGACTTTCGGGATTTGAGCCTATATATTTCTTGTTTCGTTACGGCTTACTGTCAGTTAGTGCAATAATCACGATAATCTTCTTATACCCGTCTGTGCGGGACTTGACCCCCGGCTTGTCGAGTCAGAATTTAACTTTGGGTAGAACGTAAAAGCTAGACAAGGACTGTAATTGTGGAAAGCCGTGACCCAATGTATTACACGTACAAGTGCATACATGGATATAACCTACCTGTGTACACTTTCTCGCTACGTACGGTGGGAATCTCGTCGAACAAGCTACCAGGTATATGATATGCATAACCTTCGGTCGAACATGTTCACGGTGAGCTGTTTTAGGAACGTTAGGGTAAACCCTGAACTCCGCAGTCGAATGTATCGCGTATTTATACGTACCGCACGTTGTGTAATATATTGAAAATTTTCTCAAATATTTTTCACGTTTCTTTCAAGTACATTATTCATCGTCCAACGGGCGTGAAAATATACCTACATAATATAACGATATGATACATTGACATGACATTTTTCCGCCAAATGGTCGATGCCCTCTCGTTGATTAATGATACCTGTATATGTGTATTATACGTGATATTTTTTTAAGGTTGCCGCCGAGTGGGCGAAGGTCTGCCGTTCACTAAACTATGAAATACATTTTTACCGATTATTTCTCTTCTTTTGTAACCAGATACATACCTATAAGCTTTATTCAAGGTAGAAATTGTGCCTCTTCTCATTCGTCATTGATGTTCATGTCACAATTAACGTTACTAACCCCGGAGATTTGAAATTTCATTATCAATTAATTACTATACATCACCGCTGCGAATTTCGGATAATCAGGATTGCATACCATGTACGTGGTATCAAGGCTTTGCAAAGTGATCCGTTTCACTCGCACATTGGCCTGCCTACATCACTTCCGTTTATCTGACCGACGTTGTTGACTTTTTGAAGGATTGGACTTTGATTGGAACCTTGAGGGGCGCGTTGCTTGAGAGGCCTGACTAGACGTTTATATATATATATATTATTTTTTACATCAATGATACTCTCTTCTAATCGACTGCAAGGGAGCAATGTACGGATAAACCGATCATCAAGGAGGTTCGGTGTCGTTTTCTCGGCCTTAAATACATGTACTATCTAGCTACGGCGCGCGGTATCAAAAGCCTATGATCAAACTGCTTGCTTTTGTCATTGGGTTGAGGATAGCGTGACAGTAGTCACGTTGGCGAAAAATTATACGGAAGAATGAAGAATAAAATTGTTTTCTACTGACTACACGAATTTCATTGATCACAGGAATATCGAGGAAAAGCATGTTATTGTACCTATAATATAATAGCCAATGAAATAGGAGTGAATAAAAATTCACATTAAAATCGTGTCGTTATATTTTTATAGATAAATATACAGCCAAGGTTGGGTGAACTACGATGTTGAACTGTTTTTCGTACACGATTTCTCACGTATTTTCTTCATTTATACAAACATATAACTATGTATACGTATGCGGCAATTAGTGTCCCAATTAGTTTCCGAGTAGAGGCTTCGAATATCGATATCCAGATACGACGCGCGACGCGCAATCAATTGTAAGGGTGCAGGTTGGAATCGAAAGTTTAACGATTCGTTAAACCAGGTATTATCAAAGAAGATAATATCTCATTTCAGTTTTCAGAAAGAAGTAACATATTAATTGGTTATTTATCCTCGTTCGAAGCGTCGTTATGGCTGACGATTAGTTAGGAAGTTAGGGTTTAATTACTTTTGATAAGTCAAATGTCGAGTTTTTGTTTATATTCTTTTCAAACGTTTATTCACACGCAAGTAAAGCTGATGATTATATGATTGAATTTTACTGCAAGTGAAACTTTTTATTTTCATTATTATTAATTGTCTTTTTTATACCTCTTTTTTCAGGATTTGCAAGTGCTTCCTGGTTTCCTTATTTTATTTTATTTTATTCATTCTTCATTCAGAACGTTCTTTGGAATCGTTTTTACATACTCTGAATTTGACAAGAAATTTATAACCAGACATGCTACTACCGAATGCAATAAATTTTCGAACTATATATATAATTTCAGTATGCATGTAAATTATACGTCTGTCCATCGATCCAAAACGCAGAGTATTTTTGTAGTCATGTATGTCACGTAGCGCATAAAATCACGAGGTTGAAGTTAGTAACATCACCATAACGATGCGTGTTTATTAAAAATAGTCATTCCGCACCTTTAGAATCGTGTAAATTTAGTAAAGCATAATAAAGAAAACATACTGATACTCCGACAAGCGATCTTTCCAAAAGTTATTCTAAAGTTGCCCAATAACGAATATTTCCCCAATACTTCCTTACGTTAACGTAACTAATTTCGACCTCTGATAAGATCTTACTAGGTTTGACGCTTGTGCTTTAAATTCATTGATATTGCCCGTAATGGTAATGTCTATTCAGCGTCTTCGCGTCTGTATTCACGCCTCTTTTATTCGTGTCATCAATCTACCGTGTTTTCTTTGTACGTATTCGTGTATTTACGCAGCAGCAATCGGGTTTGATAAAGCGAAACAAGCTGGAAAGGTGTTTCCCGACAAAAGGTATTAATTTTTTTTTTTTTTGTAGTCCCAACTGATTCGAAACCTTTTCTAATTAATTATTCATCGTCACTCGGTGGTACAACAGCTTCCACCCGTTGTATCTATGCCCATATATAGGAATAAAAATGAATGGCTTTCTTCATGGCCGACCTCAAAAACACGAAGAGTTAATCTTCGGGTGACTGACGCGCAAACTCTGATTATCACCATTGCATCACTTTAATGATATATCCACGAGTGGGAAATGATAATGTAGTCGAGGAACCGCAGAGTTACAAGCCATCGATATACGTATTAGGAATTCCGACATTTGAATCCGGCAGTTTTCGATTGAAAATTTGTTTTTCTCGTGTAAGCCATAAATTCTTTACGTGGAAAAATTTACGGTCATATTCTTATAGAGTCCGCTATTCCAAACAGTTAACTCGTGCGTAACGCAGGTGGATGAAAAGAGTTTAGCTATTCCCATATTTTGTTTTCGTTGAAAAAAAGAATACCTGCACGGTTTAGGTAAATATATTTATTACTGTCGTAACATACGTAATATTATTGCAAATACGATACACTAAATCATTATACATGAACTCCTGCTAATATTATACAGCGAAACTTGTCGAACAAGTCTAATATATCATTTAATAATCAAGTAGCAAAATAACGATTGATATAAAATCCACTGTCGGACGAATAAACGAATTTAATGATTATGCAGTTTAATAAATTAGCATGTTCGTCATAGGCCCGAATTAGTTATACAGATATGACAAAAATACTTTGAAATAATCGTAATCGCGAGGAGAACCCACTAATCGGTGAAGTAGATCAATACTTAATCATTCACAATATTTACAACGAATCAGTTCCTTGACCCTTGGAAGAAACAACATTGTTCCGATGGTTACAAAACATACAATTACTGTGTACATTTTTATTTTTGTTATTACCTATGTAACCAGTACAATATAGACATTCTGAGGCAAACTATTATTACTGAGATGCAGCCATGTTGCTCATATTCATCGATTGCGGTAATTGCCTTACTTTTTTACAACCAATAGCTTTAGCAACTCTGTTTACCGTATCCTCGGAATATCGTGAACCTTTTAAGCTAGTCACGACGCTGGCGTCTTCGCGAAAATTCGCTACCTTCAAGCTGGTCGGTAGGCTCATCTTAATCTCTTCGACGATACCATTCTCAATGTCCAATGTCAATGTCAGCTCGTGCACCTCTCCGTGTATCGTTGACAGCTCCAGTTGTTGGGTTACGCTGAATTTCGGTGTCTTTCCGAAAGTCCATTCCCACGAAGCAAATTCGTCGCGTAGCATTGTTATACCTGAAAGGGAGATAAATTTTGCCCGTCTATATTATTTTCATAAGATCAAGATTAAGGGATTGCCGTGATTTTTCGTCCAAGACGAATACATACTTATATAGCGTCAGGTGGCGATATCTGTCATTTATTAACAATAAGATTTCACAAGATAAAGTAGAATTTTGGTAATAGGCAATTCAGTGTCTCGCTTGTTATGTGCTGTGATATATTTAACTTGTCTTTATTTGAGAAACAACCGGCAACTCTATCTTTCAATTTTCTGTTATTGCCTACTTTAGACCACATTGGTTGGCGAGCTCGCAATACCCAAGGAATTATTGTTATATAAAGTTGAAACGAATTTGTTGGCCCAGCAGCATTAATGTATGAGGAGCTTGATACTCTAAAGATCCGTTTGCCTGCCAGTTTCATTCGTGATAAGGAAAACTTGAGATTCCGTTGTACCTGGAAACCAATCCTCAGTGGGATTGATCATCTGAAACCCTTTTTGTTGCTGTACCAGATCTTGGCCCCCATCCTCTAAGGTCACTGCTCGCGTTCTGAGATATTCCCAGCCTATAGCGCTGAGTAAGTTATCTGGATGAATGTGCATGTTGATGTCGGTTAAATTCTTCACAAAAGAACGGACAGACTCTGTCGCGTTTGTTGTTATTCCTTTCTGCAACCAAGTAATAAACGATATAAAAGATTGTTACAAAGTAAATTATAGTAACAGGCAAATATCTGTAATGGAATTTGGAATTTCACTCAGGACATAAAGCATGAGAATCATAAAAATGAGCAATAAACACGACCAAGATTTCTAACTAGTCGACGAACATTTTTTCATTGTAGGACAATTTAGGTAAGATCTCGCCAACGCAATAACAATCATTCCAAGTCTTCCACATTCCCGCATCAAAGACCACCTTGAATTTGTAACATCAGCTTTTCACCGAGAATATGGAAATGTAACAATTTGTTAGCAAAGGCTCAACAACATTAGCACTTGGAAGGCATTGTAATTTATAAAGCAGAACTACAACTGTGTTTACTTAAGTAGAGACAAAACAGTGTAAAGATAACATATGCGTACGTGATAAATTGTAATCGCAGCACACTTTTTTCCACTTTTATTTCATTTTCTGACCGAAAGTTTCACCACGGTCTAGACACAGGATCATGTTGTTTATTCAACGGTCTTTGCAAGTTCAGAGATAAACATCTAACAGCTGTTCGTAGGTCTAATTATTCTTTCGTGTATTATGTAAGACTTGACTAATTTTAAGAGCAGAGTTGCGTACATACATAGCAAGAATTATTACAAAGTATCATTATACATAATGTACCAACTACAAGTTGACCCTTTACGTAAACCGACTGTTGATTTTACACTTGGAGTCAGAAAATATTTTTAAAATATGCCTGTGAAGGCAATTCAACCTTGTATATAAATAGAGTACGAGTTTTCTCAACCACTTTTAACACTAAAAAAGATGAAGTTAATATTGAGAGATTTATCAATCACAATACCCCTGAAGGAATAGATTCACATTCAACGAAACCCAGATCAAGTAAATCAAATTTTCTTTAAACATCTAGAAATTTTACTTGAAAGATATAACAAATCGTGATTAGATCAGCTTGAACGGTGTAGCAGATATTTTTGTGAAGAAGTGAAACGTGAGGCGCTCGGTTTTGAATCCATTCAGTTTTATTTCGGTTGTTTCTAGAATTCTATGAGCACAAATAGCTTTGGCCTGCATATCTACTATGAAATAGTTGCGGGATTCTAAACCTGCTCTGCGTCGTTACGATAGAACACAATAATCAGTGGGTCAGAGTTTATTGATAATGTATGTCATGTTATGAAGAATATGTTCTTTGCTGAGAAAGTCAATAAGAAGCTGCGAGTAGTAGGATTTCTTAAAAACTGTCGACTGCAAATATCAATATAAATTATTGCAACTGGTATTTGTCCTCAACAATTTGCACATATTTGTTATAAATTAAATATTTTAATATTAATTTTACCTCTTTTTTCTCAAGGGCCAAACTCAAGTTGGGCTTGTTCACGTTCACCAGCAATGTACAATGGTGATAAGCATTAGGCCTTCCCAGTTTGGCAGCGGAGCCAGAAACCTGCTAAAATAATTTTGGGAATGAAACAGGGAAACATAAATAATTGGAAAAAACATAGCTATAGCTGTTTATAGTTTCGAAATGGAAAAGAAATGAGTATAAATCGAGGGTCAGAATTAGCTGCTGAAAAAATCTTCCATATAAGAACTTCCAATTATATACAAAGATGTAGCGAATGATATATGTTTTTCATTTATTTAGGCTTTTTTGTTTCCAGCCAAAAGTATCGTACCTTGAATTCACCGTCAACGACGACATCCTCGCGCTTGTTAACGTTAGCCTTGATGCCCCACTGTCTGTACAATGCTCTGCAAATGACATCCAGGTTGTAACGGCGATTGTACCGTTGACGCGGGGTGAAAAAGGACAAATTAAGATTGCCCATATCGTGGTAAACCGTGCCACCTCCGCTGTTGCGTCTTGCCAAAGATATTCCATTTTCGTCTATTGCTGCCATGTTGGACTCCAGCCAAGGATTTTGATGCCTCCCTACGACTACACATGGCTCGTTTCTCCATAAAAGTAGTATGTGATTATCGGCGAAGTCATAGTTGCGATAGAACCAATCCTCTAGGGCTAGATTTGTGAATATATCGGTGGACTGCGAAATGTATACAGATTTTCGTATCGCATCTTCGGAAATGTCATTCCCAGATTGAGTAGAAGCGCAACGAACCGACGAGCCGCAAACGTTGATCAAGTTACCGACCAGCCTCACAGATCTTGCAGCGGCAGCTCCGTTTTTTATGACGAAGCTCATGTTTGTTTCTTTGTCCGAATTTCTCTTACACCAATACTCTTTATTATTATTTACTTAGACTTGATCACGTGTCAGGTTGTACTTATAAATATCTTCTTTATGTTGTATCAATTATTGACTTGTTTATTTGTTTGTTTATTTATTTATTTATTTGTTTATTTATTTATATATTTTCAGTCTTTTTGGGCTTTAGATCAGCTTAGTCTTTGAGGGGTTGTACGAGTACAGTGTATTTATATGATTTGCTGGCGTTCACAGCGATGAATCCAAGGTCCGCGCAGAGATGTAGGATGGATGATTGGGGCAGTGATGATGGATTTGCGCAGACCTAGCAGCCGCAGGGCGCAGGTGATACGTCCGACTGGGTGGCCGTTATTGCGATCAGGTAATCATGCAGGGCTATGGTTTGGTGCAGCCACTTCCAGGTTTGGTCCAACGTATTGATACGGTACCTGATACCCAGACAGTCTCGGCAATCCTTTTGCATTCCTCCGTGTGCTGACAGATTGAAGGTAGGAAGCAACGAAGCGTCGGTAGGAACTCCTTAATTCGATAGATCGATCCGCGATCTGTGACGAGCGCCGGCGTCAATCTCCCAGGAATCCCAGAATAACGCTCCTCGGGCTTTGCGTGAAGAACCAAGTTCCTCTTTGTCGTTTAGAACGTGGATTTTCTGCCGTCGGCAGATTCGCTCCTTGCTTTTCGAACTCTCACATGTATAATGTATTCTCAGCTCCTCTCGATCTCCGTTATATTAACCAGCCCTGTGGGCGGAGCCGTTTAAAGAGGTTATCTAGGTTCGCTCGTGGAGCACGAACACAGGGCGCAAAGTGCAGCTGATTTGCGCGTGGCCGCTGCGCAACCGCAATGGGAATCTGCGTTCGACTCTGCTTCATTTTTTATGCCATTCGACAACGCGGCGCGTTCGAACACCCCGCGGATGATTACCAGTGTTGCCAGATTGCTGTCGCCCTAATCTCCCAGGATAACTTTAAAATTTTCCGAGATTCTCCTAAATCTTGCTAAAATTTTTAACCGACAAAACGACCTTAAACGATGTTCGCACAATACGACGTGTATAATTGGTACGTAGAAATAAAATCCACTTTTCGGTATAAGCTGCCCGCTCTATCTGAAATGCTCAACCCTACCAGCAATTCTGGCATTTGCTATACCGACAGAACTTGTCTTTCGCTCACCGTACTTGTCGCACAGAATAATAACAAACAAAGGCAGTAAAAACTGCAAAGTTGACGAGCGAATCCTCGATATTTTTTCTTCATGTTTTTTTCTCCGGAAGCTTTCAATTCCTCCAAAATTTAGGAGGAGTTCTCTTAATTTGGCAACACTGCGCGGAACTTTCGCGGGGGGCTCAACTCCGTGGTGCGGGAACCAAATGCGTGCCAAAGGCCACAGAGACGAGCGCATGCAACGCGATAAAATGAGACAGCTACACGTCCGTCTATGTAAATTGCGATACTGTCTACCCCAGTAATCTCTCGCAATTTACCATGCGTACAAATGTTTACATGCAACGAGATTCTTCGGTGTACATATACGCGTATATTTTTATCTTCTTCGTTTCTACATCTCTTATCTACATATAATATGTATACAATAAAAATGTCTATCTGTCCGTATGTTCGCTTATAACTCCAAAAGTTAGTGAACCAGTTTTGATTCTTTTTTTCTGTAGGTAAGTGTAACGTTTGGGTAGGTTTTAGGCTGTATGTCGTCACAACGAGATCAATACTTTTGACGATATAACGATATTTACAAGCCAAGTCGGAAGAGGATCACACACTTGTGCGAACGCCGAATGAACTCTGACAGACAGAAGAAATTCATGATCAAGAGTTTCCAACGTCTCGGCTCAAAAAGTCTAATAATTTTGTCACGATAAGCATTTGAAAATATTAGCGAACGGAGCCGCGCGCGACGGGCTGCTAGTATTAAACATGTATTAAACATGCATACGTACTACCTTTAAAGAAAGATTTACCTATTCTGCAGCTGATTTTTATAATAATTATACATCATTTTCAAGTATAGGAGTATAACTTTATCCCTTCCACCAGCCTGATTTTATCTAAACTTTGCATACAGTATAGGTACAATCAAAATGTAACAGATTGTAATTTAATGGAGGGATACCATAATCGCGGGGTGTTACGCAATATCATCGGGTACCCGACTGCTAGTGCGTTATCACCGCTAGCCTTTTCTTCTGTATCGTTTCGCCCCATCCTCATTCGGATTTTTTTTTTTTCTTGCCATGTTTTGTTTTACTACTGATGTTTTCGCCTCGATGTGATGAGGAAGCGTTGATTCAGATCATGCTCAAAATTCGTGTTGATTGCATGGTGTTGTCTGAGGTGAGTTTCATAGCCGTTATCCTGTAGGTGAAAAACTATATCAATTACGTTTCTCGCTGCGCTATGAGAGTTGTATGCATTTGCAACGATTTTCTACGTGTTTTTAGGGAAATCGGGACATTTAGCGTCAAAAAATTGTTTTCGTAAAAAATAATAAATATGCATATTTTGTCATAAAAACTTGTAGATTTTCAGGAAAATTTCTACCTTTTCAGTAAAAATTCTACAAGCTGGTAGAACTTTTAACGAAAGTTGACAATTCCTTACGAAAAACTACGCATATTTACAATTTTGTAAAAAATAATATATGTTCCAATTTCTGCAAAAATTCGTAGTAGTTGAAATTTTCACCAGGGTACCACGTACTGTAGAACAAGAGGCAATACGCTTTAATTAACGAAGATACGATCCTCATTGCTGATTGCAGAGATTTTACTCCGTGCTCGGTTCATCTGATATCCTACACATAAGTATGTGCGCATTGATGTACGCGAAAAGTGATTAATTCCCGTTCGCGATGGTCGCCCCGCTCCAGCTGCCGGCCGCCGATGGGATTAAGTGTTTATTGTCGCGTACACGAGTCTTTATAAAAAGTAGTATCGGTACAGCTATAAATAGAAGAGCAGAGGCCGCCCTAGTTAGCTGGAATCACTTACGATCCCTGCATATCGCGAAAACAGATAGGCTCTATTCGCCGGTACATAAGCACCATTTTTACTATTGTCAGATGTAACTTGTTAGATATACCTAACCTTATTTTCAGCAGTTTCGAACATCGAAAACTGCTGCTCCACTGTTGCGTGGTAACAATACTCACTTTCTTATTAAAGGAGAACGCAGAAATTTATGAAATTTTTATACCGGCAGGTGAAACCTGACTTTACATCGTACACTGAACGACGTGATTGTAAAATCATGACAAAGTTTTCATATCCCGAAGCTCGTCGTGACGAAAGTATCGTCGACGATTATCACGGAACTAAGGTTAGGTTCTTCAATACCCTACACTTTTCTTGTGCAATAGTAGTTATTTGATCCATCATGCGTATGATTCTTCCTCTTTTCACGACTAGTATTCAACGTCCGTTATCCTTACCTTCTTCCAGACTGAAAACATTTTTTTTTACAGATTGTAGATCCGTACAGATGGCTGGAAGATCCAGACTCGGAGGAGACTAAAGCCTTCGTAGAAGCTCAAAATGCTATAACAAGGCCATATTTAGACGCTTGTCCAGTACGTGAAAATATACATGATCGTTTGAAACAGCTTTGGGATTTTCCAAAGTATTCCTGCCCTGCTAAGCACGGAGAAAAATATTACTTCTACAAAAATACCGGATTACAAAATCAGAGGTTTGCCTTAGTTTGCGTATGCTTATTGTAAACTATAGTATCAAATACTCGTGATGTGTAAAAATTCTCAGTTATATGTACTATACATGCAACATCTTATCTAAGTTGACTTAGCTTTGGTTAATGTCATTTTTTGTATTGTTGTTTTCTCTTGTGTGAAAAAAATCATTGTTCGCCGATGAAATATTGTTTTATATTCAAACTATGCTCAATCGTTGCCACTTGTATACTTTGTCGTTACAAAATGTAATTTCTTAACACTTGATCTTGAGTATTAGATCTCAGTTTATCAGAATATGAATCTCGCAAGGTCACATTGTTATAGTTGTTGCCTGACCGATCATGTTATAAGTAAGACAATAAAATTGTCCATTTACAGCGTCCTATACGTGCAAAGCTCAATAGACGCAGAGCCAAGCGTATTTCTAGATCCTAATACTCTGTCCCAAGATGGAACTGTTGCTATAAGTAGTAGTAAATTTAGCGAAGATGGTGGTATCTTTGCTTACGGGCTTTCAAGCAGTGGCTCGGATTGGAAAACGATCCATTTCATTGACACAGTCACGGGTACAGTACACAAGCTCATCAATTCTTAAAAGAAATACTATTATTTTGCTGTAGCAGCAGGTTGAGTAGCTGTTGTAACAGATTTCACGCCTTTTGGTTTTCACATGGGTCTTCAGACTTTTGCATATACTTATTATCAGGTTGTCTTTCACTGCTCAACAGTTTACGCTGGTTTTATTTCCTCTATTTTGATCTTCGCACCTCCTTATTACATCTGATTAATAGAAGTTTGAAAGTTTTAACAATAGCATAAAGTAATGTGCATCAAGTGCAATTTAATTTTGACCGATATTATCTTCAGGCGAAAAATACCCGGAAGTTTTAGAAAAGGTCAAGTTTTCACCAATAGCTTGGACCCACGATAACAAGGGTATTTTCTACTGCCGATATCCTGAACAGAAAGGAAAAACTGATGGATCAGAAATTCAAGGCATTGAGCATCAAAAGCTCTATTACCACTCCGTTGGCACTCCACAGTCCGAGGATATTTTGGTTATTGAATTTCCAGATCAGCCCTTGTGGAGAATGTGAGGGGAATTTTGTAGATCAATAATTTTAATGTAACTAGCAAACAAGCCTAAATTTTTAACGCACATGCTTCATTGGTACAGTGTGGCTCTTAGTATTTATTTCGTACACCGTAAAGAAAGTCTAAGTGGGTTCACTGACCATTGGTATTATTTATCGACGAATGATTAACAGATATTCCTTCCTTTCTTAGTGGCGCAGAAGTAAGTGATTGTGGAAATTGGTTGATTGTTATGCCCCTGAAGGATTGTAAAGACAATTTAGTGTATTTCGCAGAACTGAAGCCGGGAACTAAAATCAGTGGAAAACTACCGCTCACTAAAGTTGTGGATAAGCTGGATGCTGATTACGAAGTTGGTATACTGGAAATTGATCCTAATACGATTGATAGTCTTTTTCCATCTACAATACGTATTGTCAAAATTTATGTCATAGTACATCACCAATCTGGGATCCAAAGCTGTTTTTCGCACAAATAAAAATTCTCCCAATTACAAGCTGATAACAATTGATCTGCATGATTGGGTGCAGTCCAAATGGGGCGAACTATTGCCAGAAGATCCCCATAACGTTTTGGATTGGGCTAGCGCAGTGGACGGTAATAAGTTTGTCGCTTGCTATATCGAAGATGTCAAGGTAATAAATCATTGAAATTGTAAACGTGTACGTTATTGACTCGGTTTGTAAAGTTTTATCTACTTTTATTTTTCTGACCTGAACTACAACGGGCACTACATTTATTTGCAGAACGTACTTCAATTATATTCTTTGGAAACTGGACAGCTACTCCGTACTTTCCCAATTGATGTCGGAACGATAGTTGGCTTTTCTGGTGACAAAAAATATTCTGAAATATTTTATCAATTCACGAGTTTTCTCACCCCTGGTATAATATACACCACGGACCTGAAAGATGACGCTGAACCAAAGGTGAACTGTCGAGTCGTATCCTAACAGGTCTATTGCGTGTACGACAGACAAGTTATCTCACAAGTACAAATTTACTTGATATTTTCAGATACACCGTGATATTAAAGTGAAAAACTTTGATCCAGATTTGTATCAGACTAAGCAAGTTTTCTACACTAGCAAGGATGGAACTAAAGTGCCCATGTTCATTGTTATGCAAAAGGTAATAAAGTACCTCTTGATTATTTATATCTGCAGTTTCCTCTTACTTTTGACGAAAATATTTATTATTTAAAAATTTTTTGGGAAACTTCTTACCATCTATTCCAGGGTGCCATATTGGACGGCTCAATGCCTGCTCTTCTCTACGGGTACGGTGGATTTAACGTTAGCATTCAACCAACCTTCAGCGTCACCAGACTGGTATTTGTCCAGCACATGAACGGAGTGCTTGCGATTCCGAACATCAGAGGTGGCGGGTAATACAATTTGACATTTTTTTTTGTGAATAATATTGTCATTACAACAGCAACTGATATGGAGACACATGTAAGAACGGATGTAAGATTCCTGTGACAATATACATAGATGGTGTATAATTTTACAGTGAATATGGTGAAAAGTGGCATAATGGAGGTCGATTCCTAAACAAACAAAATGTGTTTGACGATTTTCAATCTGCAGCTGAGTATTTAATCAGTAATAGATACACAACATCGAAAAAACTGATTATTCAAGGTGGCAGCAATGGAGGATTATTGGTCGCAGCATGTATTAATCAGAGACCAGATCTATTTGGAGCAGCCATTGCTCAAGTCGGGTAGGAGTCAATTTGTCGTGACCAAAAATTTCATTTCGCTAGTCATCGTCTTCTTATCCCTTGTAATATTTTGCTGCTTTTCGTTGAACGAATATGTTTTTTCTTTCAGAGTGATGGATATGCTGCGCTTTCATAAGTTTACCATCGGATATGCTTGGGTGTCTGACTATGGTAGTTCAGACGAAGAGAAACACTTTTCTAATCTGTTGAAATACTCACCTCTGCACAACGTCAGTTTGAAAAATAAGGAGCAACAGTATCCAGCAACTTTGTTGCTTACAGCCGACCATGACGATAGAGTTGTACCTTTGCATAGCCTTAAACTCATCGCGACTCTTCAAAATGAGTTGGGAAAATTACCTCAACAAGAGAACCCTATTCTAGCTAGAATAGAGACCAAAGCTGGACATGGAGGTGGCAAACCAACAGCCAAGGTGGTGAGTGGACAATGCTATAATTTACGCAAATTTGTACGGAATCGATTAAAGAAACAACTCTGTCATTTTAAATAATAATAGAAAACTAGCTCAATATTTGATGCAATTATACCTCTTTTGCAGATCGAAGAAAGCACGGACATTTTATCATTCATTCTTCAGGCGCTTGGTTTGAAATTCAAAGCTTGAAACGGTGCGTAAATCATAATTGTATTGAAAGAATTAATTGACGTTAAACTTTAAACCTACACAACTGATTCTGAAGAATAACGGGTGAGGATCATGAAACAGGTCATGACGTATGTAACTCGTTAACCAAGGGAGTACTATGCTACTTTTATAAATGATGACTTGCTGTATGAAAGAATGAAATTATTATTTTCCATCAACACTCTTTTATTGCTAATAATTATACCTCAATGAAATACCAACCAGTTTTCACACAGATATATTTCCAGACAATGAAAGGGAAAAAAAAACATGTTTACACATGTTTACGTGATACATGCTGCGTGAAATTTTATTTATCAATACCGGGAAATGTATAAATAATGATTATTCTGTATATCAATCTGTATATCAAAGCGATTTTTATTGGTACATAGAAATACTTGGAAATAATTGGGGAATTGAATAAAATATAAATTCTCCAGGAAATGATTGTACCTGAGCGATTTAAGTGCCAGATACTGATTTCGTGCTACGAATCTATCAAAATTAGATAAAGACGAACCAGCATTGGTTAGATTAGATAGAAACGTTGATTCAAAGTGACGGTGTTACAAAATAATTAATGCAAGCTCGAAGTTAGGTTTGGACATCGCGATTACTTAACATAAATAGTACCTTGGCGATAGTAAGATTATAACACGAATTCCATCCTCGTTGTACTTACAATACTACCTTGCATAGTAGGCTTGAGAAAAGTATTCGCAGATACCCAGATGCAGTAATCCTAGTAAATTACCTTTTAGTAGTTGGATTGCGATTTCTTCTCATTCTCAGTTTGTTCGGCAAGCAGATACAGAAGAAGTATAAAATCTCAACCAGCGAAATGAAACTGCAGCCCAAGAAGAGACTGAACACTCCCCCCAGGGAAGCTGAAAAAGCATATTGCAGGGCAGGAATTTGAAGAGTTCAGAGAACGTGCGTAGGCGTGAGACCTTTCGCCTTATCGTAAGTTACTCACAAAGTAGATTGATCCAAGATTGAACTACGTCCCTGCGCTGGAGCGTCATCACTTGCGAGGCGAGCGTTATGTGCAACGCAGTTGCGTTTGGGATTCGGTTTACGTCCTTGCTGTTTGAATTGTAGATGGAGAAAAAAAAATTGATATATCCCCATGAGGCGTGTACTAGGTATGTGATTATGTTTCCGCGCGGCGAATTCAAATGAGTAACCATGCTAATCCACTCACTAGAATGGAGAAGGAGCGAACTCCGGGGCGTTGAGCGGTATCGTCGTCGTCTCTACGCTGTAGCTCGTCTCCTCGCATTCCGGTATGCACCGACACTCGGGGTCGCTGGGCTTCAGAGAGCTGGAGCCGATCATATTCTTCGACAGGCATATCATGTGGGAAAAATTGCAAAACTTGAAGTCCCGCTCGTTAGTGAAAGAGTAGAAGGTCTGACACCGACATATGTTCCTGATTATGCGCTCGCGGCACGACACGTAACAGTTGCTTTTGCGATAAGGGGGCGAAGACTCGTCCACAATTACGCATCTTCTAACATCCTGCCCGATACTTAGCACTTCGCTGCTACTCGTTAGTCGATTTCCGTTCACGCTGGCGATCGTCTCGTGGCCCGACGGCGCGACGAATTCCAAAGCCGCGGGACCCGGGTAATTTAGGGGCTCGTGGATCAGGACCTTTATTCCGTCGCCGTAGAACGCCGACGAGAGTCGATCCTCCTGCAGCGGGTTCATCAGGAATGAGAGAAGAAATCGCGCCCCGTAAGTCACTGAGTGATGTTCCTGATCCTTCGACTCTTCGGCTGCGAACCTGCGCTCGGTTGGTTCGCGTCATTTGCATTAAAAATTACAATATATGTACATGTAATATAGACTTGAAAAACAGAAATATCTCTCCGAACATCAAACTTTGTGTAGAAAACCAAATCAGGATTGAAAATAATTTAAATAAATAAATATTAATCCGGGCCCTATTTATAACAATCTTACACTACGTCGATATACTTGGGAATAATTACTTGATATATTACGTCAACGGAAATACCGTGCTTCGTTGTAACTAATAACAGCTATTCGCAAAACGAAATCAACTCTCCGTCCGTGCAACTACTTATTTAGCCACGCGTCGTGCTACACTTCACCGTTTCTTGTTTGTTCTTGTTACGATATACTAAAATAATACGCAATCAGAGTTGCGGTTTCCTTTCAAGTCCGCTCCATGAGTTTCTCTTTGAACTTTGCCCTGCTACGTAGAAAGAAAATAAAGACCTTGCTGACCGATTGCTGCAGTCGTTGTTCACGATTCACAGAATATAGCCTGCATTGAATCAACGATAAAGAAAATTCAGGGCATCAATGTGATTTCAGAGCGGTATGTAGTTTTTTATTTCTATAATCCTAATTTAAATTCTCACACTTCCGCTTTACTCCAACGATTTTTAATTTTATAGTCAATTCTTCAGAGTGTAACTTTAATCCGAAACTCTGATGCGTTTTCGGACACGTTCAGCTTGTCGGCGAAATAATGCTTGTACATTCTACCACGTATTCAACACGCGTCAGATTAATAACCGAGTAACGCGTTGCCGGCCTTTCCGCGTAATTCAATCCGTCAAGTCTTTCTTAGGTTTCGTTCACCACTCTCCAGTTGCACCGGCCACACACTTACACGTGTATTCTCTTTCTCTGTCTCTGTTCGTCTCTCTCCTAAAGTTGATTGTCAACGGCTCCTAGTTAGTAAAACTATTGCGTCATTACATCCGAGTGTAAGAGTCTTTGAGTAATAATAATCACACTACGTATACTCTCCTCTCTTATTTTGCATAATGTTTAGCATCATTCTGCTCAGTCAATTTTCCCTCTCCTAACGCGTGTTCGTTTTTTTATTTTTTGTCAAATTTACGTCATTCAAAGGGGACACAATATGTCCTACACTCTGTTTTGTATTTTACGTGTCTACCTATTTCTCGTCCCCCCACTTCTGACCGTAGTAATTACATACACGTTCAATGTAATCTTTCGATATCCAGGGTCAATTCTGAGCTCCATTAGCGGGCAGTCCGCTGTCTCAAAGATATGGTTAATCGATTAGTATAAGTTAAGGTTTGACGTGCCGCGATAAGAACTTGTCATTCCTATCAATTCGCACCTGAGTAAAGCTTACCTTCTCCTGGCGGATGAGGCGTGGTGGTAGTTAAACGAGCAGCATAGCCCGTAAGGGGTCAGCGAAGGCGACATTAAGCTTTTGCAGGGCACTTCGCGATTCGCCCTTTTGCACACGATTAGGTATTCGCTACAGTTCGGGCCAACTTTCTCGAGGAATTCGTGAATCTGCAGAGCGTTCGAGTTTAGGAGCTCTTGCATGACTTCAAGCTCCCTGGGAAACGTATTCGATGGCTCGATCGCCTTCCTCACTTGTCTCACGGCGTTTATCAATTCTTCCCGCGGAACATCTTTCGGCTTCAATCTGAAATATTATAGCATCAGGAATTTATTGTAAAACGAGAGACTTGCGGAGGATATCAGGGAACTGTTATAGTATATGATAGAAAAGGGACAAGCGGGGGAGCGACTCACGTTTCATGCGAGTTAAGATAACTTTCCAACTTCTGTCTCGTCGCCATTGTGCCGTGGCACAAGGTTACGGCGGGTAATTGAAGGTCCCATGCAGGATGTTGAGTGCTCACAACGGTCGTCCTCATGCTAGCCGCGCGATGTCTTTCGTAGAAGCGGCTGGACAACAGCCCGGCGCATACTATGGATATGCTCACGATTGTTAGCCAAATAAACCTGTTGCAATAGCAAGCGAGTTGGGTCAGAAAGGCTAGAAGGAATCGTTCGGGTCAACGAGAGGTCTGCTCTATAACACGTATAATTTGTACTCATATTCAGTCTATTTTGATCGTCTTCAGAATCCCAAGCATTATCATGTGCACGAGTCTTGACATTAATCACTTTTTTATCTTTCAGCTAGTTGTGATTTAACGTATGCCAGAACCTGCAGCCTTACGCTGTACGTATACAGGGTGAGGAAAAAGTATGGAAACCCCTAGAAATCTCGCGGTGTTCGGTGAAAAGAAGATTCAATGGTGACATTTGATTTAACTTTGAACATCATCATCAAGGTAATTTTGCGTTCGTCTCTGATTTTTCAAATGGGAACCCCCAAAGAGCGCAAAATCTTACGTTTAAATGTGTGTCCAGAGTCAACGTGACCTCTACGGGTCAAATAAAGGCCGAAAGTATGGTTGGTAACAATGACTCGGATAGTTTTGAGGATCCGCATCTCACGGAAGATGGTTCGCACAAAAGTTGTCACGTTTGGTCGAGACGATCTGATTTACTTTTAAAGTTGATCTTGAAGTCAAACTTCGAGGTTCACTATTTTTGAATGAAAGGGGTTTCCGTACTTTTTCCTCACCCTGTATGTACATTACGTAACTTCGTTGTTCGTTTAAAACGGTGACATTGAAACCGTTTTTCTATTACCTTCCCAAGAACAACAGGCTGCCGAATCGTTCGTGTATATATAACACCTTTGGCCTGTAACGTATATATTTTCTTCCCTTTTATGAAAGGTTTTCCGCGATAAGTTTTCTTCGTCAAAGAATAGAATACTTTCAAGCGATGATATCGCTTTAAGCTTTCGGCGAAAGATATATACACGCATGAGTCACGCGAATATTTACTTGAGCGAAATATTGACTAAAACTGATTTCTCTTCCCACCCACCGCGACCGTTGTTCTCGGTCCCTGGAACCGGTGACTAATCGCAAGATATCGCTTATTGTTAAACACGCGCGTCTATGACGCAGTTATGATTTACGGTGAAGTTTTACAAGTTCCTGCTGTACCAAAACTCGACGATTAATTTATTCCAAGGTTATAACTTTTGTAACTCGCGCAGATGTGCAACACGAAGCGCTGTTCCATTTCTTCCCTTGATATGTACCAGTCGTACAGCAGCCGCCTACATCATGTACAGAACCCACTCTGGGAAGAAGCAGCAAGCTTGCGTCTAATCTGTCTGCCACATGGAGTCTCGACCCCCAGCGGCACATCTGTCGTTGCAAACCCATACAAGGGTCAAGTGTTGGGTATTCAACTACGTATAAAGATTGGCGGAGGTGAATTGCAGTCTGCTTGTATACATATCTATACGTATATGTATAGGTATAACATCGGCCGCTGCATCCGCTACTGCCTCTAATTATAGCCGTTAAGTCCGAGGGAAAAATAACTCAAGATTTGAGTGACAATATCATTTTTTTGAGTTCAATTCATTTAAATTGATTCGTGTAAATTCAACTTGACTTTTGTTTTATTTCGAATTAATTTTTGCAATTCAGATAAACTTCTACAATTCGACTTGATTTAATACAATTCATGAATTTCAGGTTTTTTCACCGTAATTCTCGATAATTTATTTTAATAACAAGTGAATTTCAAATTCACTTTTTTTTAATTCGACTTCATTTTTATCCCCCTGTGAACAGATAATTCTGACACGAATTCAAATTAATTCAAATCAACTTGACCAAATCTTCTACAATTTAGTTGATTCTCATTAATTCAGAAACCTATTAACGTATCAATTGAGTGAGTTATTTTTATTATATTTACGTTACTCGTCCCCTACCAATTATGGTACCGATAGTTCTGGAATATTATAGTTAATATATATAGTTGCCTATGAAATGAATGTACACATCTGATCCTGAATAGAACCTGCCTTCGTTGCTTCCTTGCCGTCATCATGGGCGCATACGCATATGTATATTAGAGTATATGTATTGCCAGTAGCAGTTATACACTAGATATCTGTCGCACATGCGACCTCAATTTTAACGACCTTCAATCGGCCATCGTATACATATATATATATATCTATAATAACTGCCATACATACACATAATAATCGCGACAAATGATAATACGTCTGCAGAAACTGCAAATACGGTTTGAACCAAGATTTCTGTATCTCGGTCGGGTTCTGCTGATTAAAATTTGTAATTTTAAATTTGACCAAGTCTCGCCGTTCCGAGATGTCAACAGTCATTCCGTCTAAAATTTGATCAAGCTCTACTTTCGCTGCTGTGCTCATACGCGTAACGAATCAAAGCAAAACTCACATGCACAAAGTAATGCTAGATTTATTTACTGTTTTATGGATATTGTGCTATCGCGTGTGTATAACTTATACAAAGATTACGCAACTGGTTGAACGATGAACGTGGTATTGAGTAATGATATAAGAAAAACTACCGGACGTAGGTCAGATCCGTGGTATAAAATATTTAACGATCATTTGGCTTCACCTTGGGAATACCTGTACTGAGTTGCATAACATAAAAAAGGTGAGAACATGTGTTATATCTACAAGGCTAAATTTGAAAAAAAGTAAGAAAAATGAGCAAAAGTTGTATTGTAAAATTATACGAACCCGTCTGTCTTTAATTTTCTTTGCGTGGTGTATTTTAGACCGTGGATACTTGTCTCTGCTGCGAATTCATTGTATACGTCAACGAGTATTTGCCAGTAGCCGATACGCTTCGGTCGAGCTGGTAGATCTTGGGGAACTCTTGTTATTTTAATTCTATTCATCGTATACCAGAATATTGGTGAAAATTTTCTTTTCAATACGCTACGAATCCCACGTTTTTCCACAATGCGATTCTTCCGTAGGGACACCGCCTCGACGCCTACGGTCAATCAATAGCCTCATTATCATGTGGCAAATACGTCGCGACATGCGTATATCGACGTATGCGTGGCTATGATTTGAAAATTTTCCATTTCGTGTGTTATCGACTCTACTGTGAGTACGTTTTTCAGCCTGAGCTCACACTCTCAAGTTTCAAATATAAAAAGTCATGCGCAATATGCGTACCCCTCAAGATCCACTCTTGATTCGTAACTCCAGCAATTCAGGGGCAATTATGTTATATGACATGAGATAAAGGCGTGAGAAAAGTAGTACCTGAGCATGCTCAAGTTGAACGTTTCTACTCCTTCGATCTCAAATGCATTTGTGGTAATTCCGATACCGCTGACAGTGGTGTGTAATTTGAAGACTATGAGTCAAAGCCAGAGCTTTCACACTCCATTAGGACGAAAATTTTCAGCGGGTGCTTTTTCCTTCATAATTTCTCTCCTGTTGAGCCCACGCTCTTTTCGCTGCGTTTTCTGAGTTCCCGGTGGTCCAATTAGTCAGGTGAGGGTCATACAAATCGAATCCGAGACCAAAAATTTTCGGCTCCAAAAATAAAGAAAAAAGTAAGGCTAACCCCTTTGCATTTTTGGCGAAAATTTACGCGATTTTGAAAAGTGCTGCAACAATTTCTTTCTGGCACTATTCCGACGTAATTTTGCGAGAGAAATCGATTGGGCGCAGTCCCAATACGCTGCGATCAACGCATCAAAAGTTAGAGCCGAAAAACGAGAACCTGTGTTTTCGGCATTTCTCAGCAGGTGCTTTTTCCTTCGTAATTTCTTTCCTGTTAATCCCACGCTCTTTTCGCTGCGTTTTCTGAGTTCCTAGTGGTCCAATTAGTCAGGAGAGGGTCATACAAATCGAATCCGAGACCAAAAATTTCCGGCCCCAAAAATGAAGAAAAAAGTAAGGCTAACCCCTTTGCATTTTTGGCGAAAATTTACGCGATTTTGAAAAGTGCTGCAACAATTTCTTTCTGGCACTATTCCGACGTAATTTTGCGAGAGAAATCGATTGGGCGCAGTCCCAATACGCTGCCATCAAAGCATCAAAAGTTAGAGCCAAAAAACGAGAACCTGAATTTTCGACATTTTTCAGCAGGTGCTTTTTTCCTCGTATCTTCTCTCCCGTTGATCCCACGCTCCTTTTGCTGCGTTTTCTGAGTTCCTTGGGGTCCAATTGGTCAGGAAAGAGTCATACAAATCGAATCCGAGACCAAAAATTTTCGGCTCCAAAAATGAAGAAAAAAGTAAGGCTAACCCCTTTGCATTTTTGGCAAAAATTTACGCGATTTTGAAAAGTGCTGCAACAATTTCTTTCTGGCACTATTCCGACGTAATTTTGCGTGAGAAATCGATTGGGCGCAGTCCCAATACGCTGCGATCAACGCATCAAAAGTTAGAGCCGAAAAACGAGAACCTGTGTTTTCGGCATTTCTCAGCAGGTGCTTTTTCCTTCGTAATTTCTTTCCTGTTAATCCCACGCTCTTTTCGCTGCGTTTTCTGAGTTCCTAGTGGTCCAATTAGTCAGGAGAGGGTCATACAAATCGAATCCGAGACCAAAAATTTCCGGCCCCAAAAATGAAGAAAAAAGTAAGGCTAACCCCTTTGCATTTTTGGCGAAAATTGACGCGATTTTGAAAAGTGCTGCAACAATTTCTTTGTGGCACTATTCCGACGTAATTTTGCGAGAGAAATCGATTGGGCGCAGTCCCAATACGCTGCGATCAACGCATCAAAAGTTTGAGCCGAAAAACGAGAACCTGTGTTTTCGGCATTTCTCAGCAGGTGCTTTTTCCTTCGTAATTTCTTTCCTGTTAATCCCACGCTCTTTTCGCTGCGTTTTCTGAGTTCCTAGTGGTCCAATTGGTCAGGAGAGGGTCATACAAATCGAATCCGAGACCAAAAATTTCCGGCCCCAAAAATGAAGAAAAAAGTAAGGCTAACCCCTTTGCATTTTTGGCGAAAATTTACGCGATTTTGAAAAGTGCTGCAACAATTTCTTTCTGGCACTATTCCGACGTAATTTTGCGAGAGAAATCAATTGGGCGCGGTCCCAATACGCTGCGATCAACGCATCAAAAGTTAGAGCCGAAAAACGAGAACCTGTGTTTTCGGCATTTCTCAGCAGGTGCTTTTTCCTTCGTAATTTCTTTCCTGTTGATCCCACGCTCTTTTCGCTGCGTTTTTTGAGTTCCTGGTGGTCCAATTGGTCGGGAAAGAGTCATACGAATCAATTCTGAGACGAAAAATTTTTTGGTCAAAAAAAAGGAAGGTTAACCCCTTTGTATTTTTGGCGAAAATTTTCGAGATTTTCAAAAGTGCTGGAATAAATCAATTGTGGCACTATTCCGACGTAATTTTGCGAGGGAAATCGATTGGGCGCAGTCCCAATACGCTGCGATCAACGCATCGAAAGTTACAGCCAAAAAACGAAAACCTGAATTTTCGAAATTTTTCAGCAGGTGCTTTTTTCCTCGTATATTCTCTCCCGTTGATCCCACGCTCCTTCTGCTGCGTTTTCTGAGTTCCTTGGGGTCCAATTGGTCGGGAAAGAGTCATACAAATCGAATCCGAGACCAAAAATTTTCGGCTCCAAAAATGAAGAAAAAAGTAAGGCTAACCCCTTTGCATTTTTGGCGAAAATTTACGCGATTTTGAAAAGTGCTGCAACAATTTCTTTCTGGCACTATTCCGACGTAATTTTGCGTGAGAAATCGATTGGGCGCAGTCCCAATGCGCTGCGATCAACGCATCGAAAGTTACAGCCAAAAAACGAAAACCTGAATTTTCGACATTTTTCAGCAGGTGCTTTTTTCCTCGTATCTTCTCTCCCGTTGATCCCACGCTCCTTTTGCTGCGTTTTCTGAGTTCCTGGTGGTCCAATTAGTCAGGAAAGGGTCATACAAATCGAATCCGAGACCAAAAATTTTCGGCTCCAAAAATGAAGAAAAAGTAAGGCTAACCCCTTTGCATTTTTGGCGAAAATTTACGCGATTTTGAAAAGTGCTGCAACGATTTCTTTGTGGCACTATTGCGACGTAATTTTGCGGGAGAAATCGATTGGGCGCAGTCCCAATACGCTGCGATCAACGCATCAAGAGTTAGAGCCGAAAAACGAGAACCTGTGTTTTCGGCATTTCTCAGCAGGTGCTTTTTCCTTCGTAATTTCTTTCCTGTTGATCCCACGCTCTTTTCGCTGCGTTTTTTGAGTTCCTGGTGGTCCAATTAGTCGGGGGAGGGTCATTTAAATCGAATCTGAGACCATAAATTTTCGGCCCCGAAAATGAAGAAAAAGTAAGGCTAACCCCTTTGCATTTTTGGCGAAAATTTTCGCGATTTTGAAAAGTGCTGGAATAAATTCTTTCTGGCACTATTCCGACGTAATTTTGCGAGAGAAATCGATTGGGCGCAGTCCCAATACGCTGCGATCAACGCATCAAAAGTTAGAGCCAAAAAACGAGAACCTGTGTTTTCGGCATTTCTCAGCAGGTGCTTTTTCCTTCGTAATTTCTTTCCTGTTGATCCCACGCTCTTTTCGCTGCGTTTTTTGAGTTCCTGGTGGTCCAATTAGTCGGGGGAGGGTCATTTAAATCGAATCTGAGACCATAAATTTTCGGCCCCGAAAATGAAGAAAAAGTAAGGCTAACCCCTTTGCATTTTTGGCGAAAATTTTCGCGATTTTGAAAAGTGCTGGAATAAATTCTTTCTGGCACTATTCCGACGTAATTTTGCGAGAGAAATCGATTGGGCGCAGTCCCAATACGCTGCGATCAACGCATCAAAAGTTAGAGCCAAAAAACGAGAACCTGTGTTTTCGACATTTTTCAGCGGGTGCTTTTTCCTTCGTAATTTCTCTTCTGTTGATCCCACGCTCCTTTTGCTGCGTTTTCTGAGTTCCTTGGGGTCCAATTGGTCGGGAAAGAGTCATACAAATCGAATCCGAGACCAAAAATTTTCGGCTCCAAAAATGAAGAAAATAGTAAGGCTAACCCCTTTGCATTTTTGGCGAAAATTTACGCGATTTTGAAAAGTGCTGCAACAATTTCTTTGTGGCACTATTCCGACGTAATTTTGCGAGAGAAATCGATTGGGCGCAGTCCCAATACGCTGCGATCAACGCATCAAAAGTTAGAGCCGAAAAACGAGAACCTGTGTTTTCGGCATTTCTCGGCAGGTGCTTTTTCCTTCGTAATTTCTTTCCTGTTAATCCCACGCTCCTTTTGCTGCGTTTTCTGAGTTCCTTGGGGTCCAATTGGTCGGGAAAGAGTCATACGAATCAATTCTGAGACGAAAAATTTTTTGGTCAAAAAAAAGGAAGGTTAACCCCTTTGTATTTTTGGCGAAAATTTTCGAGATTTTCAAAAGTGCTGGAATAAATCAATTGTGGCACTATTCCGACGTAATTTTGCGAGGGAAATCGATTGGGCGCAGTCCCAATACGCTGCGATCAACGCATCAAAAGTTACAGCCAAAAAACGAAAACCTGAATTTTCGAAATTTTTCAGCAGGTGCTTTTTTCCTCGTATATTCTCTCCCGTTGATCCCACGCTCCTTCTGCTGCGTTTTCTGAGTTCCTTGGGGTCCAATTGGTCGGGAAAGAGTCATACAAATCGAATCCGAGACCAAAAATTTTCGGCTCCAAAAATGAAGAAAAAAGTAAGGCTAACCCCTTTGCATTTTTGGCGAAAATTTACGCGATTTTGAAAAGTGCTGCAACAATTTCTTTCTGGCACTATTCCGACGTAATTTTGCGTGAGAAATCGATTGGGCGCAGTCCCAATGCGCTGCGATCAACGCATCGAAAGTTACAGCCAAAAAACGAAAACCTGAATTTTCGACATTTTTCAGCAGGTGCTTTTTTCCTCGTATCTTCTCTCCCGTTGATCCCACGCTCCTTTTGCTGCGTTTTCTGAGTTCCTGGTGGTCCAATTAGTCAGGAAAGGGTCATACAAATCGAATCCGAGACCAAAAATTTTCGGCTCCAAAAATGAAGAAAAAGTAAGGCTAACCCCTTTGCATTTTTGGCGAAAATTTACGCGATTTTGAAAAGTGCTGCAACGATTTCTTTGTGGCACTATTGCGACGTAATTTTGCGGGAGAAATCGATTGGGCGCAGTCCCAATACGCTGCGATCAACGCATCAAGAGTTAGAGCCGAAAAACGAGAACCTGTGTTTTCGGCATTTCTCAGCAGGTGCTTTTTCCTTCGTAATTTCTTTCCTGTTAATCCCACGCTCTTTTCGCTGCGTTTTCTGAGTTCCTAGTGGTCCAATTAGTCAGGAGAGGGTCATACAAATCGAATCCGAGACCAAAAATTTCCGGCCCCAAAAATGAAGAAAAAAGTAAGGCTAACCCCTTTGCATTTTTGGCGAAAATTGACGCGATTTTGAAAAGTGCTGCAACAATTTCTTTGTGGCACTATTCCGACGTAATTTTGCGAGAGAAATCGATTGGGCGCAGTCCCAATACGCTGCGATCAACGCATCAAAAGTTAGAGCCGAAAAACGAGAACCTGTGTTTTCGGCATTTCTCAGCAGGTGCTTTTTCCTTCGTAATTTCTTTCCTGTTAATCCCACGCTCTTTTCGCTGCGTTTTCTGAGTTCCTAGTGGTCCAATTAGTCAGGAGAGGGTCATACAAATCGAATCCGAGACCAAAAATTTCCGGCCCCAAAAATGAAGAAAAAAGTAAGGCTAACCCCTTTGCATTTTTGGCGAAAATTTACGCGATTTTGAAAAGTGCTGCAACAATTTCTTTCTGGCACTATTCCGACGTAATTTTGCGAGAGAAATCAATTGGGCGCAGTCCCAATACGCTGCGATCAACGCATCAAAAGTTAGAGCCGAAAAACGAGAACCTGTGTTTTCGGCATTTCTCAGCAGGTGCTTTTTCCTTCGTAATTTCTTTCCTGTTGATCCCACGCTCTTTTCGCTGCGTTTTTTGAGTTCCTGGTGGTCCAATTGGTCGGGAAAGAGTCATACGAATCAATTCTGAGACGAAAAATTTTTTGGTCAAAAAAAAGGAAGGTTAACCCCTTTGTATTTTTGGCGAAAATTTTCGAGATTTTCAAAAGTGCTGGAATAAATCAATTGTGGCACTATTCCGACGTAATTTTGCGAGGGAAATCGATTGGGCGCAGTCCCAATACGCTGCGATCAACGCATCGAAAGTTACAGCCAAAAAACGAAAACCTGAATTTTCGAAATTTTTCAGCAGGTGCTTTTTTCCTCGTATATTCTCTCCCGTTGATCCCACGCTCCTTCTGCTGCGTTTTCTGAGTTCCTTGGGGTCCAATTGGTCGGGAAAGAGTCATACAAATCGAATCCGAGACCAAAAATTTTCGGCTCCAAAAATGAAGAAAAAAGTAAGGCTAACCCCTTTGCATTTTTGGCGAAAATTTACGCGATTTTGAAAAGTGCTGCAACAATTTCTTTCTGGCACTATTCCGACGTAATTTTGCGTGAGAAATCGATTGGGCGCAGTCCCAATGCGCTGCGATCAACGCATCGAAAGTTACAGCCAAAAAACGAAAACCTGAATTTTCGACATTTTTCAGCAGGTGCTTTTTTCCTCGTATCTTCTCTCCCGTTGATCCCACGCTCCTTTTGCTGCGTTTTCTGAGTTCCTGGTGGTCCAATTAGTCAGGAAAGGGTCATACAAATCGAATCCGAGACCAAAAATTTTCGGCTCCAAAAATGAAGAAAAAGTAAGGCTAACCCCTTTGCATTTTTGGCGAAAATTTACGCGATTTTGAAAAGTGCTGCAACGATTTCTTTGTGGCACTATTGCGACGTAATTTTGCGGGAGAAATCGATTGGGCGCAGTCCCAATACGCTGCGATCAACGCATCAAGAGTTAGAGCCGAAAAACGAGAACCTGTGTTTTCGGCATTTCTCGGCAGGTGCTTTTTCCTTCGTAATTTCTTTCCTGTTAATCCCACGCTCCTTTTGCTGCGTTTTCTGAGTTCCTTGGGGTCCAATTGGTCGGGAAAGAGTCATACGAATCAATTCTGAGACGAAAAATTTTTTGGTCAAAAAAAAGGAACGTTAACCCCTTTGTATTTTTGGCGAAAATTTTCGAAATTTTCAAAAGTGCTGGAATAAATCAATTGTGGCACTATTCCGACGTAATTTTGCGAGGGAAATCGATTGGGCGCAGTCCCAATACGCTGCGATCAACGCATCGAAAGTTACAGCCAAAAAACGAAAACCTGAATTTTCGAAATTTTTCAGCAGGTGCTTTTTTCCTCGTATATTCTCTCCCGTTGATCCCACGCTCCTTCTGCTGCGTTTTCTGAGTTCCTCGGGGTCCAATTGGTCGGGAAAGAGTCATACAAATCGAATCCGAGACCAAAAATTTTCGGCTCCAAAAATGAAGAAAAAAGTAAGGCTAACCCCTTTGCATTTTTGGCGAAAATTTACGCGATTTTGAAAAGTGCTGCAACAATTTCTTTGTGGCACTATTCCGACGTAATTTTGCGAGGGAAATCGATTGGGCGCAGTCCCAATACGCTGCGATCAACGCATCAAAAGTTAGAGCCAAAAAACGAGAACCTGTGTTTTCGACATTTTTCAGCGGGTGCTTTTTCCTTCGTAATTTCTCTTCTGTTGATCCCACGCTCCTTTTGCTGCGTTTTCTGAGTTCCTTGGGGTCCAATTGGTCGGGAAAGAGTCATACAAATCGAATCCGAGACCAAAAATTTTCGGCTCCAAAAATGAAGAAAAAAGTAAGGCTAACCCCTTTGCATTTTTGGCGAAAATTTACGCGATTTTGAAAAGTGCTGCAACGATTTCTTTGTGGCACTATTGCGACGTAATTTTGCGGGAGAAATCGATTGGGCGCAGTCCCAATACGCTGCGATCAACGCATCAAAAGTTAGAGCCGAAAAACGAGAACCTGTGTTTTCGGCATTTCTCAGCAGGTGCTTTTTCCTTCGTAATTTCTTTCCTGTTAATCCCACGCTCTTTTCGCTGCGTTTTCTGAGTTCCTAGTGGTCCAATTAGTCAGGAGAGGGTCATACAAATCGAATCCGAGACCAAAAATTTCCGGCCCCAAAAATGAAGAAAAAAGTAAGGCTAACCCCTCTGCATTTTTGGCGAAAATTTACGCGATTTTGAAAAGTGCTGCAACAATTTCTTTCTGGCACTATTCCGACGTAATTTTGCGAGAGAAATCAATCGGGCGCAGTCCCAATACGCTGCGATTAACGCATCAAAAGTTAGAGCCGAAAAACGAGAACCTGTGTTTTCGGCATTTCTCAGCAGGTGCTTTTTCCTTCGTAATTTCTTTCCTGTTAATCCCACGCTCTTTTCGCTGCGTTTTTTGAGTTCCTGGTGGTCCAATTAGTCAGGAGAGGGTCATACAAATCGAATCCGAGACCAAAAATTTCCGGCCCCAAAAATGAAGAAAAAAGTAAGGCTAACCCCTTTGCATTTTTGGCGAAAATTGACGCGATTTTGAAAAGTGCTGCAACAATTTCTTTGTGGCACTATTCCGACGTAATTTTGCGAGAGAAATCGATTGGGCGCAGTCCCAATACGCTGCGATCAACGCATCGAAAGTTACAGCCAAAAAACGAAAACCTGAATTTTCGACATTTTTCAGCAGGTGCTTTTTTCCTCGTATCTTCTCTCCCGTTGATCCCACGCTCCTTTTGCTGCGTTTTCTGAGTTCCTTGGGGTCCAATTGGTCGGGAAAGAGTCATACGAATCAATTCTGAGACGAAAAATTTTTTGGTCAAAAAAAAAGGAAGGTTAACCCCTTTGTATTTTTGGCGAAAATTTTCGCGATTTTCAAAAGTGCTGGAATAAATTGATTGTGGCACCATTCCGACGTAATTTTGCGAGAGAAATCGATTGGGCGCAGTCCCAATACGCTGCGATCAACGCATCGAAAGTTACAGCCAAAAAACGAAAACCTGAATTTTCGACATTTTTCAGCAGGTGCTTTTTTCCTCGTATCTTCTCTCCCGTTGATCCCACGCTCCTTCTGCTGCATTTTCTGAGTTCCTTGGGGTCCAACTGGTCGGGAAAGAGTCATACGAATCAATTCTGAGACGAAAAATTTTTTGGTCAAAAAAAAAGGAAGATTAACCCCTTTGTATTTTTGGCGAAAATTTTCGCGATTTTCAAAAGTGCTGGAATAAATCAATTGTGGCACTATTCCGACGTAATTTTGCGAGGGAAATCGATTGGGCGCAGTCCCAATACGCTGCGATCAACGCATCGAAAGTTACAGCCAAAAAACGAAAACCTGAATTATCGACATTTTTCAGCAGGAGCTTTTTTCCTCGTATCTTCTCTCCCGTTGATCCCACGCTCCTTTTGCTGCGTTTTCTGAGTTCCTTGGGGTCCAATTGGTCGGAAAAGAGTCATACGAATCAATTCTGAGACGAAAAATTTTTTGGTCAAAAAAAAAGGAAGGTTAACCCCTTTGTATTTTTGGCGAAAATTTTCGCGATTTTCAAAAGTGCTGGAATAAATAAATTGTGGCACTATTCAGACGTAATTTTGCGAGAGAAATCGATTGGGCGCAGTCCCGATACGCTGCGATCAACGCATCGAAAGTTACAGCCAAAAAACGAGAACCTGAATTTTCGACATTTTTCAGCAGGTGCTTTTTTCCTCGTATCTTCTCTCCCGTTGATCCCACGCTCCTTCTGCTGCATTTTCTGAGTTCCTTGGGGTCCAATTGGTCGGGAAAGAGTTATACGAATCAATTCTGAGACGAAAAATTTTTTGGTCAAAAAAAAAGGAAGGTTAACCCCTTTGTATTTTTGGCGAAAATTTTCGCGATTTTTAAATGTGCTGGAATGAATTAATTGTGGCACCATTCCGACGTAATTTTGCGAGGGAAATCGATTGGGCGCAGTCCCGATACGCTGCGATCAACGCATCGAAAGTTACAGCCAAAAAACGAAGACCTGAATTTTCGACATTTTTCAGCAGGTGCTTTTTTCCTCGTATCTTCTCTTCCGTTGATCCCACGCTCCTTTTGCTGCGTTTTCTGAGTTCCTTGGGGTCCAATTGGTCGGGAAAGAGTCATACGAATCAATTCTGAGACGAAAAATTTTTTGGTCAAAAAAAAAGGAAGGTTAACCCCTTTGTATTTATGGCGAAAATTTTCGAGATTTTCAAAAGTGCTGGAATAAATCAATTGTGGCACTATTCCGACGTAATTTTGCGAGGGAAATCGATTGGGCGCAGTCCCAATACGCTGCGATCAACGCATCAAAAGTCACAGCCAAAAAACGAAAACCTGAATTTTCGACATTTTTCAGCAGGTGCTTTTTTCCTCGTATCTTCTCTCCCGTTGATCCCACGCTCCTTTTGCTGCGTTTTCTGAGTTCCTTGGGGTCCAATTGGTCGGGAAAGAGTCATACGAATCAATTCTGAGACGAAAAATTTTTTGGTCAAAAAAAAAGGAAGGTTAACCCCTTTGTATTTTTGGCGAAAATTTTCGCGATTTTCAAAAGTGCTGGAATAAATCAATTGTGGCACTATTCCGACGTAATTTTGCGAGGGAAATCGATTGGGCGCAGTCCCAATACGCTGCGATCAACGCATCGAAAGTTACAGCCAAAAAACGAAAACCTGAATTATCGACATTTTTCAGCAGGAGCTTTTTTCCTCGTATCTTCTCTCCCGTTGATCCCACGCTCCTTTTGCTGCGTTTTCTGAGTTCCTTGGGGTCCAATTGGTCGGGAAAGAGTCATACGAATCAATTCTGAGACGAAAAATTTTTTGGTCAAAAAAAAGGAAGGTTAACCCCTTTGTATTTTTGGCGAAAATTTTCGCGATTTTTAAAAGTGCTGGAATAAATTAATTGTGGCACCATTCCGACGTAATTTCGCGAGGGAAATCGATTGGGCGCAGTCCCAATACGCTGCGATCAACGCATCGAAAGTTACAGCCAAAAAACGAAAACCTGAATTATCGACATTTTTCAGCAGGAGCTTTTTTCCTCGTATCTTCTCTCCCGTTGATCCCACGCTCTTTTTGCTGCGTTTTCTGAGTTCCTTGGGGTCCAATTGGTCGGGAAAGAGTCATACGAATCAATTCTGAGACGAAAAATTTTTTGGTCAAAAAAAAAGGAAGGTTAACCCCTTTGTATTTTTGGCGAAAATTTTCGCGATTTTTAAAAGTGCTGGAATAAATTAATTGTGGCACCATTCCGACGTAATTTTGCGAGGGAAATCGATTGGGCGCAGTCCCGATACGCTGCGATCAACGCATCGAAAGTTACAGCCAAAAAACGAAGACCTGAATTTTCGACATTTTTCAGCAGGTGCTTTTTTCCTCGTATCTTCTCTTCCGTTGATCCCACGCTCCTTTTGCTGCGTTTTCTGAGTTCCTTGGGGTCCAATTGGTCGGGAAAGAGTCATACGAATCAATTCTGAGACGAAAAATTTTTTGGTCAAAAAAAAAGGAAGGTTCACCCCTTTGTATTTATGGCGAAAATTTTCGAGATTTTCAAAAGTGCTGGAATAAATCAATTGTGGCACTATTCCGACGTAATTTTGCGAGGGAAATCGATTGGGCGCAGTCCCAATACGCTGCGATCAACGCATCAAAAGTCACAGCCAAAAAACGAAAACCTGAATTTTCGACATTTTTCAGCAGGTGCTTTTTTCCTCGTATCTTCTCTCCCGTTGATCCCACGCTCCTTTTGCTGCGTTTTCTGAGTTCCTTGGGGTCCAATTGGTCGGGAAAGAGTCATACGAATCAATTCTGAGACGAAAAATTTTTTGGTCAAAAAAAAAGGAAGGTTAACCCCTTTGTATTTTTGGCGAAAATTTTCGCGATTTTCAAAAGTGCTGGAATAAATCAATTGTGGCACTATTCCGACGTAATTTTGCGAGGGAAATCGATTGGGCGCAGTCCCAATACGCTGCGATCAACGCATCGAAAGTTACAGCCAAAAAACGAAAACCTGAATTATCGACATTTTTCAGCAGGAGCTTTTTTCCTCGTATCTTCTCTCCCGTTGATCCCACGCTCCTTTTGCTGCGTTTTCTGAGTTCCTTGGGGTCCAATTGGTCGGGAAAGAGTCATACGAATCAATTCTGAGACGAAAAATTTTTTGGTCAAAAAAAAAGGAAGGTTAACCCCTTTGTATTTTTGGCGAAAATTTTCGCGATTTTCAAAAGTGCTGGAATAAATCAATTGTGGCACTATTCCGACGTAATTTTGCGAGGGAAATCGATTGGGCGCAGTCCCAATACGCTGCGATCAACGCATCGAAAGTTACAGCCAAAAAACGAAAACCTGAATTTTCGACATTTTTCAGCAGGTGCTTTTTTCCTCGTATCTTCTCTCCCGTCGATTCCACACTCCTTTTGCTGCGTTTTCTGAGTTCCTTGGGGTCCAATTGGTCGGGAAAGAGTCATACGAATCAATTCTGAGACGAAAAATTTTTTGGTCAAAAAAAAGGAAGGTTAACCCCTTTGTATTTTTGGCGAAAATTTTCGCGATTTTCAAAAGTGCTGGAATAAATTAATTGTGGCACCATTCCGACGTAATTTTGCGAGGGAAATCGATTGGGCGCAGTCCCGATACGCTGCGATCAACGCATCGAAAGTTACAGCCAAAAAACGAAGACCTGAATTTTCGACATTTTTCAGCAGGTGCTTTTTTCCTCGTATCTTCTCTCCCGTTGATCCCACGCTCCTTTTGCTGCGTTTTCTGAGTTCCTTGGGGTCCAATTGGTCGGGAAAGAGTCATACGAATCAATTCTGAGACGAAAAATTTTTTGGTCAAAAAAAAGGAAGGTTAACCCCTTTGTATTTTTGGCGAAAATTTTCGCGATTTTTAAAAGTGCTGGAATAAATTAATTGTGGCACCATTCCGACGTAATTTCGCGAGGGAAATCGATTGGGCGCAGTCCCAATACGCTGCGATCAACGCATCGAAAGTTACAGCCAAAAAACGAAAACCTGAATTATCGACATTTTTCAGCAGGAGCTTTTTTCCTCGTATCTTCTCTCCCGTTGATCCCACGCTCTTTTTGCTGCGTTTTCTGAGTTCCTTGGGGTCCAATTGGTCGGGAAAGAGTCATACGAATCAATTCTGAGACGAAAAATTTTTTGGTCAAAAAAAAAGGAAGGTTAACCCCTTTGTATTTTTGGCGAAAATTTTCGCGATTTTTAAAAGTGCTGGAATAAATTAATTGTGGCACCATTCCGACGTAATTTTGCGAGGGAAATCGATTGGGCGCAGTCCCGATACGCTGCGATCAACGCATCGAAAGTTACAGCCAAAAAACGAAGACCTGAATTTTCGACATTTTTCAGCAGGTGCTTTTTTCCTCGTATCTTCTCTTCCGTTGATCCCACGCTCCTTTTGCTGCGTTTTCTGAGTTCCTTGGGGTCCAATTGGTCGGGAAAGAGTCATACGAATCAATTCTGAGACGAAAAATTTTTTGGTCAAAAAAAAAGGAAGGTTCACCCCTTTGTATTTATGGCGAAAATTTTCGAGATTTTCAAAAGTGCTGGAATAAATCAATTGTGGCACTATTCCGACGTAATTTTGCGAGGGAAATCGATTGGGCGCAGTCCCAATACGCTGCGATCAACGCATCAAAAGTCACAGCCAAAAAACGAAAACCTGAATTTTCGACATTTTTCAGCAGGTGCTTTTTTCCTCGTATCTTCTCTCCCGTTGATCCCACGCTCCTTTTGCTGCGTTTTCTGAGTTCCTTGGGGTCCAATTGGTCGGGAAAGAGTCATACGAATCAATTCTGAGACGAAAAATTTTTTGGTCAAAAAAAAAGGAAGGTTAACCCCTTTGTATTTTTGGCGAAAATTTTCGCGATTTTCAAAAGTGCTGGAATAAATCAATTGTGGCACTATTCCGACGTAATTTTGCGAGGGAAATCGATTGGGCGCAGTCCCAATACGCTGCGATCAACGCATCGAAAGTTACAGCCAAAAAACGAAAACCTGAATTATCGACATTTTTCAGCAGGAGCTTTTTTCCTCGTATCTTCTCTCCCGTTGATCCCACGCTCCTTTTGCTGCGTTTTCTGAGTTCCTTGGGGTCCAATTGGTCGGGAAAGAGTCATACGAATCAATTCTGAGACGAAAAATTTTTTGGTCAAAAAAAAAGGAAGGTTAACCCCTTTGTATTTTTGGCGAAAATTTTCGCGATTTTCAAAAGTGCTGGAATAAATCAATTGTGGCACTATTCCGACGTAATTTTGCGAGGGAAATCGATTGGGCGCAGTCCCAATACGCTGCGATCAACGCATCGAAAGTTACAGCCAAAAAACGAAAACCTGAATTTTCGACATTTTTCAGCAGGTGCTTTTTTCCTCGTATCTTCTCTCCCGTCGATTCCACACTCCTTTTGCTGCGTTTTCTGAGTTCCTTGGGGTCCAATTGGTCGGGAAAGAGTCATACGAATCAATTCTGAGACGAAAAATTTTTTGGTCAAAAAAAAGGAAGGTTAACCCCTTTGTATTTTTGGCGAAAATTTTCGCGATTTTCAAAAGTGCTGGAATAAATTAATTGTGGCACCATTCCGACGTAATTTTGCGAGGGAAATCGATTGGGCGCAGTCCCGATACGCTGCGATCAACGCATCGAAAGTTACAGCCAAAAAACGAAGACCTGAATTTTCGACATTTTTCAGCAGGTGCTTTTTTCCTCGTATCTTCTCTCCCGTTGATCCCACGCTCCTTTTGCTGCGTTTTCTGAGTTCCTTGGGGTCCAATTGGTCGGGAAAGAGTCATACGAATCAATTCTGAGACGAAAAATTTTTTGGTCAAAAAAAAGGAAGGTTAACCCCTTTGTATTTTTGGCGAAAATTTTCGCGATTTTTAAAAGTGCTGGAATAAATTAATTGTGGCACCATTCCGACGTAATTTCGCGAGGGAAATCGATTGGGCGCAGTCCCAATACGCTGCGATCAACGCATCGAAAGTTACAGCCAAAAAACGAAAACCTGAATTATCGACATTTTTCAGCAGGAGCTTTTTTCCTCGTATCTTCTCTCCCGTTGATCCCACGCTCTTTTTGCTGCGTTTTCTGAGTTCCTTGGGGTCCAATTGGTCGGGAAAGAGTCATACGAATCAATTCTGAGACGAAAAATTTTTTGGTCAAAAAAAAAGGAAGGTTAACCCCTTTGTATTTTTGGCGAAAATTTTCGCGATTTTTAAAAGTGCTGGAATAAATTAATTGTGGCACCATTCCGACGTAATTTTGCGAGGGAAATCGATTGGGCGCAGTCCCGATACGCTGCGATCAACGCATCGAAAGTTACAGCCAAAAAACGAAGACCTGAATTTTCGACATTTTTCAGCAGGTGCTCTTTTCCTCGTATCTTCTCTTCCGTTGATCCCACGCTCCTTTTGCTGCGTTTTCTGAGTTCCTTGGGGTCCAATTGGTCGGGAAAGAGTCATACGAATCAATTCTGAGACGAAAAATTTTTTGGTCAAAAAAAAAGGAAGGTTAACCCCTTTGTATTTTTGGCGAAAATTTTCGCGATTTTCAAAAGTGCTGGAACAAATTAATTGTGGCACTATTCCGACGTAATTTTGCGAGAGAAATCGATTGGGCGCAGTCCCGATACGCTGCGATCAAAGCATCGAAAGTTACAGCCAAAAAACGAAAACCTGAATTTTCGACATTTTTCAGCAGGTGCTTTCTTCCTCGTATCTTCTCTCCCGTTGATCCCACGCTCCTTTTGCTGCGTTTTCTGAGTTCCTTGGGGTCCAATTGGTCGGGAAAGAGTCATACGAATCAATTCTGAGACGAAAAATTTTTTGGTCAAAAAAAAGGAAGGTTAACCCCTTTGTATTTTTGGCGAAAATTTTCGCGATTTTCAAAAGTGCTGGAATAAATTAATTGTGGCACGATTCCGACGTAATTTTGCGAGGGAAATCGATTGGGCGCAGTCCCGATACGCTGCGATCAACGCATCGAAAGTTACAGCCAAAAAACGAAGACCTGAATTTTCGACATTTTTCAGCAGGTGCTTTTTTCCTCGTATCTTCTCTCCCGTTGATCCCACGCTCCTTTTGCTGCGTTTTCTGAGTTCCTTGGGGTCCAATTGGTCGGGAAAGAGTCATACGAATCAATTCTGAGACGAAAAATTTTTTGGTCAAAAAAAAGGAATGTTAACCCCTTTGTATTTTTGGCGAAAATTTTCGCGATTTTTAAAAGTGCTGGAATAAATTAATTGTGGCACCATTCCGACGTAATTTTGCGAGGGAAATCGATTGGGCGCAGTCCCGATACGCTGCGATCAACGCATCGAAAGTTACAGCCAAAAAACGAAGACCTGAATTTTCGACATTTTTCAGCAGGTGCTCTTTTCCTCGTATCTTCTCTTCCGTTGATCCCACGCTCCTTTTGCTGCGTTTTCTGAGTTCCTTGGGGTCCAATTGGTCGGGAAAGAGTCATACGAATCAATTCTGAGACGAAAAATTTTTTGGTCAAAAAAAAAGGAAGGTTAACCCCTTTGTATTTTTGGCGAAAATTTTCGCGATTTTCAAAAGTGCTGGAACAAATTAATTGTGGCACTATTCCGACGTAATTTTGCGAGAGAAATCGATTGGGCGCAGTCCCGATACGCTGCGATCAAAGCATCGAAAGTTACAGCCAAAAAACGAAAACCTGAATTTTCGACATTTTTCAGCAGGTGCTTTCTTCCTCGTATCTTCTCTCCCGTTGATCCCACGCTCCTTTTGCTGCGTTTTCTGAGTTCCTTGGGGTCCAATTGGTCGGGAAAGAGTCATACGAATCAATTCTGAGACGAAAAATTTTTTGGTCAAAAAAAAGGAAGGTTAACCCCTTTGTATTTTTGGCGAAAATTTTCGCGATTTTCAAAAGTGCTGGAATAAATTAATTGTGGCACGATTCCGACGTAATTTTGCGAGGGAAATCGATTGGGCGCAGTCCCGATACGCTGCGATCAACGCATCGAAAGTTACAGCCAAAAAACGAAGACCTGAATTTTCGACATTTTTCAGCAGGTGCTTTTTTCCTCGTATCTTCTCTCCCGTTGATCCCACGCTCCTTTTGCTGCGTTTTCTGAGTTCCTTGGGGTCCAATTGGTCGGGAAAGAGTCATACGAATCAATTCTGAGACGAAAAATTTTTTGGTCAAAAAAAAGGAATGTTAACCCCTTTGTATTTTTGGCGAAAATTTTCGCGATTTTTAAAAGTGCTGGAATAAATTAATTGTGGCACCATTCCGACGTAATTTTGCGAGGGAAATCGATTGGGCGCAGTCCCGATACGCTGCGATCAACGCATCGAAAGTTACAGCCAAAAAACGAAGACCTGAATTTTCGACATTTTTCAGCAGGTGCTCTTTTCCTCGTATCTTCTCTTCCGTTGATCCCACGCTCCTTTTGCTGCGTTTTCTGAGTTCCTTGGGGTCCAATTGGTCGGGAAAGAGTCATACGAATCAATTCTGAGACGAAAAATTTTTTGGTCAAAAGAAAAGGAAGGTTAACCCCTTTGTATTTATGGCGAAAATTTTCGAGATTTTCAAAAGTGCTGGAATAAATCAATTGTGGCACTATTCCGACGTAAGTTTGCGAGGGAAATCGATTGGGCGCAGTCCCGATACGCTGCGATCAACGCATCGAAAGTTACAGCCAAAGAACGAAGACCTGAATTTTCCACATTTTTCAGCAGGTGCTTTTTTCCTCGTATCTTCTCTCCCGTTGATCCCACGCTCCTTTTGCTGCGTTTTCTGAGTTCCTAGGGGTCCAATTGGTCGGGAAAGAGTCATACGAATCAATTCTGAGACGAAAAATTTTTTGGTCAAAAAAAAAGGAAGGTTAACCCCTTTGTATTTATGGCGAAAATTTTCGCGATTTTCAAAAGTGCTGGAATAAATCAATTGTGGCACTATTCCGACGTAATTTTGCGAGGGAAATCGATTGGGCGCAGTCCCAATACGCTGCGATCAACGCATCGAAAGTTACAGCCAAAAAACGAAAACCTGAATTATCGACAATTTTCAGCAGGAGCTTTTTTCCTCGTATCTTCTCTCCCGTTGATCCCACGCTCCTTTTGCTGCGTTTTCTGAGTTCCTCGGGGTCCAATCGGTCGGGAAAGAGTTATACGAATCAATTCTGAGACGAAAAATTTTTTGGTCAAAAAAAAAGGAAGGTTAACCCCTTTGTATTTTTGGCGAAAATTTTCGCGATTTTTAAAAGTGCTGGAACAAATTAATTGTGGCACTATTCCGACGTAATTTTGCGAGAGAAATCGATTGGGCGCAGTCCCGATACGCTGCGATCAACGCATCGAAAGTTACAGCCAAAAAACGAAGACCTGAATTTTCGACATTTTTCAGCAGGTGCTTTTTTCCTCGTATCTTCTCTCCCGTTGATCCCACGCTCTTTTCGCTGCGTTTTCTGAGTTCCTGGTGGTCCAATTAGTCGGGGGAGGGTCATTTAAATCGAATCTGAGACCATAAATTTTCGGCCCCGAAAATGAAGAAAAAGTAAGGCTAACCCCTTTGCATTTTTGGCGAAAATTTTCGCGATTTTGAAAAGTGCTGGATTAAATTCTTTCTGGCACTATTCCGACGTAATTTTGCGAGAGAAATCGATTGGGCGCAGTCCCAATACGCTGCGATCAACGCATCAAAAGTTAGAGCCAAAAAACGAGAACCTGTGTTTTCGACATTTTTCAGCGGGTGCATTTTCCTTCGTAATTTCTCTTCTGTTGATCCCACGCTCTTTTCGCTGCGTTTTCTGAGTTCCTGGTGGTCCAATTAGTCGGGGGAGGGTCATTTAAATCGAATCTGAGACCATAAATTTTCGGCCCCGAAAATGAAGAAAAAGTAAGGCTAACCCCTTTGCGTTTTTGGCGAAAATTTTCGCGATTTTGAAAAGTGCTGGAATAAATTCTTTCATGCACTATTCCGACGTAATTTTGCGAGAGAAATCGATTGGGCGCAGTCACAATACGCTGCGAACAACGCATCAAAAGTTAGAGCCGAAAAACGAGAACCTGTGTTTTCGACATTTCTCAGCAGGTGCTCTTTCCTTCGTAATTTCTTTCCTGTTAATCCCACGCTCTTTTCGCTGCGTTTTCTGAGTTCCTGGTGGTCCAATCAGTCAGGGAAGGGTCATACAAATCGAATCTCAAACCAGATATTTGGCCGTCAAAAAAGTAGCAAGGCCTTTGGATATCAGGTCAAAATTTGCCGATTCTGAAACCCGCCGTAATAAATTTTTTGTTGCACTCCAACGACATGAGCTTGCGAGAGAAATTGATCGTCGGCAGTGTGGGCTCGCTGCCAGCATTGTATCGAAAGTTACTTTTGAAACACATGAAATGTGCACAGGACTTCCACTGAGGTGGGGTAAAATAGTTCAAATTAATAGTCATAAAGTTTCGTACCTAGTTCAGTGCAGTTTATTCAATATATTATTTGTACAATATTGCTTAATTATAAGTGTCGTGGTGTCGTTGTGTAACAATTCAACATTTTCACAAACAGAATCAAATTGGAAGACAATAACAAATACAAAAATGCGAATAATCATTTCTCAAGATATTTCAGCATAATTTGAGGAAGTAGGTGTACAGTATACATTATCTTAAGTCGAATACGACAAATACTATATCAGTTAGTGATTATCGTAGTTTACAAATACAGCTCAGGTGTTGACCTTCGTCCAGGTCCAACACACCTCTGTAGAATACGATGTATGATGTCTGATTTATGTTAGTATCTAGCCCATTTGATGTCACGAGGATTAAAACGAATGAAGAATCAATTTTTTTCCATATCTCCTTCGCATTTTGTTAGTCTTTGGTCTCTTGCCGTTCAAGATGTCTTCTACGCTTTCCCGAGATCCCAATCAGTCTGTAAAGGCTCATACAAATCGATTATAGAGGAAAAATTATTTGCTCACAAAAAGAGCAAGATCAACCCAGATACTTTTCTAAAATTTCGACGATCCTGAATAATGCTAGAATCGATTGTTTGATGCTATACATCGAAATAATTTTCGAGAGGAACCGAATCCGTGAAGTCTTGAGGCGCGGCGAGCATCGAACATGAATTACCCCAAAAAATCGAAGAAATTCCTTCGTATCTTCTGAGCCGTTGGTTCTAAAATACTTCGAATGTTTTCTCTGGCTTTCTCGGGGTTTTTTTAGCCTCGGAAGGGTCCTTTAACTCGATGCCGATACTTAATGAATTGCGTTTCGAACGAGTACAAAAATACATGCGGAATCAGACTAACTCGAATTAAAAGTCCTTCGTCGATTATTTCTCATATATACTCAGGGCCATAGATTGAATCCGACCGCCGAACGCGTTTGAATCAATCATCATTATTTCGAGCACTGTGCCGTCTTCACGGCATTCATCGTGTCTATGGATTGCAAGCGACTGCTAATCGCTTTCTGAATATCATTTTCATTTTCGAAATTTTGTGTATGTCGCTTTATCATTCGGAGATCAGGTATCAAATACTGCCAGACATATATTTGTATTGGATATAGTCAAACATTATTAATCATCATACGTACAAAAGAAGCATCTGGTGGGTTTGCAATGTCCTGCACGATTCCGTTCTAAAATGAATGGGATTTCTGTCCCTCGAACCTGACACACAATGTTCAAGTTAGCAACGTTATCGTAACGAAATATTGGGGAAGAAATCCCTACGAACGAAATAAGATCACAAAATATGAGTGTGTTCAGTTTTATTACGGATTACTGTATTTCAGGTAAATCCAAAATCGCGAAAGAACAGTTTTTCCACGGCATGAATCGCAACAACGTTACTAACTTCTATATCAGCCTGACGTTGGAATCTCTCCATCTGCGTCTGTGCTCGCCGCTACGTTATCGGCCAGTAGAGATTTATTTTATCGACGGTTGGAACCCATTCGCCTGGCGTTGATTTCGTTGAGATGTGTCAACACAATTTAACCTCTCGTGGCTCTCGTGTGTGCCACACGTAGTTCGGCGACTCGCATCTCCGCGCATCGGTTAAACTCAGTTCTAGAGTTCAGTCATAGTCAGTCAGCGACACTGTATCCAAATTTGGTCAATTATCCGTGCATCTGTAATAGCGGAACGTCATCAGATTAATAATTATCGTGCATTTAGTAGAAAGTTGACCTTTTTTTAACGTGAAAGTATAAATTGCAAAGAGATGAATTTTGGTCTTGTAAAAAACGCGACTGCTAAAATCGAAACTTCCCACCTCTTAATGTAAGGCCGATCGTCATTCTCCCTTCAATGAAAAAATTTTTATAAATTTACTAAACGTATGACAATAAATTTGACTTCGTACGAACGCATGTAACTAACCGATGACTGTATTGTTCGATGCTGGCTAATGAAAGTGCTTCGTCAAAAATCGTCACGCGTATATACGATGGTTAAATGCCTTTGCACCGTGCTCGGTGATCAGTCAAAATTTGTATATTTTTATCCAAGTCAAGAACTTTCTAACCTAAAACAAAAATTACCTTTGTTTTTCCTCATCGTCGTCTCGGCATTTCTCTTTGAGTTTCGTAAACACTCTGACCAATATCTTGATCACCGAGATGTTTAAGGAACCTCCTAGTCGAAACCGCAATTCCCTATCATTACCATCATCGTCAAAGTTTCCTCGTACCGTGTTTCCTTCGCGAAGTTGATGTCCGTGATACGACGAACTTCTGTCTAAATTCTTCATTGGATCTGCAAAAAAAATAAAAAATGACACGCTGTACTATGAGGTTAGCCTTTATTTCTGTTCTACGTGTCTACAAATAACCTGATATATAGAAGTTCCTAATTCGAAATCTGTATTTTTTATTCACTGTCTGTGATAATTTTTAATATAAATTTGTTTTTTATAATTTCTTACCAGGAATGCCGGAAACGCACCGCGGCTGACGACATCCTTTCTTCGGCACTATTGTACAAATTCAAGATAGTCTTGTTGATGCGTAACCAGAGCAAATCCTCTCCTAGGCCTAGTGTTTCTTTTTAATGTAAAAAGATGACTGGTAAACAATTCTATTTACTCGCTTGACATTTGGAAAATTCTTTTGTGACTTATAGTAGTGATGATAATTTGTGATTTTTTTTTCTGATTCCAGCGATGTCCTTAAGCAACCTGCTCTTTAACCACTCTACGTTTAAACATTGGGTTTATTGCTGAATTGATAGCAATAATAAAATAAAATATTGTCACTTCTGGTACATCAACAAATGAAGCATGGGACAGAGTGTGAAATGAAATTATACATATATTTATTGTGAATGTGTGTGGCATAGCAATGCAAGCAAAAAAACGCTATTTACTGCTCTTCATTACCTGTGCATTTCTTGCTTATTGCTACTTTGGTGGTTATCGTTTAAAAAGTGAAAAGTGGACTGTGAAAAAACAGGAACCTCACGAAAAATTGCCTTCGTACTTAACTTTGAATGAGGAGTTTTACGACAAAGACTTGAAATCAACGGGAATTAATAATCTACTTCTTGTTTCTCGTAACACCAATCAATGTCGGATGGAAACTTGCTTCGACTTTACAAGATGCAGACAAGGTTTCACCGTTTACGTTTATCCCATAGAAGACAATATCAGTCCTCTTTATCAGAAGATATTGAATGTCATCACTGAGTCTCGATACTACACAACAGATCCTTCTCGAGCCTGCATGTTTGTATTAGGTCTCGATACCCTCGACAGGGATCCGCTATCCGCAGAATTCGTTCACAATCTTCCGTCCAAATTGTTGCGATTGACCTACTGGAACAACGGAAGGAATCATTTGATTTTTAACTTATATTCTGGGACATGGCCGGATTATGCCGAGGAATCGCTCAGCTTTGATCTTGGATATGCTATTTTGGCAAAGGCTAGCATGTCGCAATTCAAATTACGACCAAATTTCGACATATCAATTCCACTATTTGGTAAACAACATCCGGAACGAGGTGGCGAACCTGGTCAGGCACCTGAGAACCATTTTCCTACCAATAAAAAATACGTAGCAGCGTTCAAAGGCAAGCGATACGTCCATGGTATCGGCTCGGAAACTCGAAATGCCCTATATCATCTTCACAATGGGAAAGATTTAGTCTTCGTAACAACGTGTAGGCATGGCAAATCTTGGAGGGAGTTACAGGATGAACATTGCCAGCAGGATAATCAAGAGTATGACATGTAAGTATAATTTTTCATTTCATTTCGAGTTCTTGACTCTAGAAACAATTGAATTCTGGTACTACAAAACCTGGAGAAGTGATGCCAGTGTTCTAAATCACCATTCGTATACTTACCACATTTGAATATATTTGTTTCCAATTACAGGTACGACTATGAGATACTATTGATGAATTCCACATTCTGCCTGGTCCCACGCGGAAGAAGACTGGGCAGCTTCAGATTTCTAGAAGCTCTCCGAGCAGGCTGCATTCCAGTAATACTAAGTAATGGATGGGCTCTTCCGTTTCATGAGCGCATTAATTGGGAGCAAGCAGTAATATTTTCTGACGAACGCCTCTTGCTTCAGGTTAGTCACAAAACTATCGTAATATTTGTACAAGTTGCCATTATTATAGACTTAGGGATTCTTTTGTGACCAGCTTTAGGTGCAAACTATTCATGTTTGGTTACAGATCCCAGACATTGTGAGATCCGTTTCGAATGCAGATATCTTGAAGTACAGACAACAAACTCAGTTTTTATGGGAACGTTACTTCTCTTCTGTTGAAAAAATCATTTTCACTGTATTTGAGGTAAGTTTATCCAATAATAAAAGAATGAACTTATTCCAAATGCTCAAATCAAAATAATGTTATCTTTATAAACGGCTCCGCACAACTTCCATACTCGTAAGAAGTATGCAACAAACTGATTGTTTACTTATCTTACAGACTCTCCGAGAAAGATTACCTTGGGAAGGGAAACGAGAAGGATCGGTATGGAATTCGAGTCCCGGAGCTCTGGTGACGCTACCGCAGTTTACAGACAGCCAGCAGGAGCTTCCGTTTTCCAATTGTGAACCCGGCAACACTTTTACTGCGATAATATACTCTCAGCTCGGATCAACAGCAGTCCTATACCGCCTACTCAGAAGCGTGGCTAAGAGTAAATACTTGGACAAGGTGAGGCATAACGTGAATGATTTTTTTTAATTGGGAAGGAGATGAACTAATTCTATTGCCGTTTCTTCTTATCATTACGACTATTTTTGCTAATCGATTCCAGATCATACTCATGTGGAACACGGATATTCCTCTTCCAAGGAGGCCGCGTTGGCAAGGAATAAGAGCTTCGATACACGTCGTGGCAGCTAACGGAATATCTCACCGTTTTTATCCACAGAAATTGATGACAACAAGTGCTGTATTATCCTTAGATGAGGATGCTACTCTCAACACTGATGAAATTGATTTTGCGTTTACCGTTTGGCGGTATTTTCCTGAAAGGATCGTAGGTTATCCTGCAAGGTCGCATTACTGGGACGACTCCAAGGTATGAAGAAATTTTGCATTTTTAATACTTTGAACACAACTGCGATAGTTATACGTTTTTTAAACCATGAATCGTTATTATCTTTTTCTTCAGCGATCATGGGGTTACACCAGCAAGTGGACCAACGACTACAGTATAGTATTAACAGGGGCAGCTTTCTACCATCGTTATTATAACACTTTATATACCGAGCTGTTGAGCTCGACATTGCACAAAACTGTTGCACAGTCGCAAAATTGTGAAGATATACTGATGAACTTTTTAGTCAGTCATGTGACAAGACGACCTCCTATTAAAGTTACGCAACGTAAGCTATACAAGGATACAACAGTTGCCGGAATCAGGTTTGTAATACAAATGTTATTATTATTTAACCTCAGTAGTACTTTATCAGTATTTAATCCTTTTTTCTAAATTTTTTTTCTTAATTTCCTGTTCGCAGATCTCCCTGGAACGACCCAGATCATTTTATACAAAGACAAACGTGCATGAACACGTTCGTCGCTGTATTTGGATATATGCCATTGCTGCGCTCGAATATGAGGCTTGATCCGGTTTTGTTCAAAGATTCCGTGAGCAACCTGCGTAAAAAATATAGACAGATCGAACTTGTTAGTAATTAGCATTGAAAATGAGATTTTTTTTTTTGCATCGTTACACAAGTATACAACAAAATATACCCTATAAGAATATAATAAATGCATTATTTCAATCAGCGAATTTCCTATACCGTATTGATCGACTTACAGCATAACCGAGAAAATAATAATAATAATAACAATAATAATATAATTACAGCAACACTACCAACCAGTTGGCAATGGTTACAAAACTTTCTGCTATTCTGTTTTACGGAGGTGTGTACAGTAGATCAGATCATTTTAGTAATATGGTCAATTGTCATGAGAACTCTGGACGGATTTAGTTTTCTTTCTCTTTTATTTCATCACACTCGCGATTTCGTTGTCAAAATGAACACATAAAAAATGCTCTCTACCTAAAACTTGATGAATGGTTAAAACTAGAATACAGAAAAATCATTCCTTTTATACATATGCTCGATTCTGTGCATAAGTTAAGAAGCGTAAATTTATTTACGATACTGCGATAACAAATATTCATTGCCTAAACTATGCGTCTTATAGTTAGATTTTTACGATTTAATCACGCTGAAGAAGATTTTTTAACGGGTTCCGTGAATTGAGATTTATTTTATCAGTAGTCTTAAGTTCAATGTATCACTTATGTAGGTTGTGAACTCGCGTCAATAATCATCATTGAAAAGCTTCCATACCTCATGAGAGTCAAATGATGGAGAGCTGCACTTTGCCGCAATAAAAAAACGGAAAATTACTCTCTGCCATAAATTTACAAGCCATCGTTTTTAAAAGCTGTATGCTAAACAAGAACATGAATTGTGTTAATTATACTTTTCCTTTTTTACGTGTTATTGGGAGAAAAAACCTTCCCGTTAATATTATTTATTGTAAAATTTGATTAATATTATATATATATATATATTACATAAAATTGTAACCGTGCCATATCACCGACCAAATTAACGTATTGAGAATATGTTTACGGGATGCGTTCTTTACAGTATAATACTGTTACTGCATGTACAGGCGGTAGTAACAATATACGAATTATTATTTATCGAAAAATAACTTTGTTACTACGAAATAAGTAAAGCCGCTATGAAAGAAGTGACGTTTCCTATGTTGTGAACCATTCCCTTCAAAGTTTTCATTCATTTTATAAAGGCAAATAATGGCTATTGCGATTTACTGCACTCAAGTGCTATTCTTTAGTTTTTGCCGAATAGAAATACCGGTAAATTGTACCAACCTGCACTCTGAGTGGGCTAAAGCAGCAACTAAAACTCATGAGTATGATCACATTATAATTGTATTATACCAGCATTTTTATTTTCAATGCCCAGGTCTGATTGTTCGGAAATAATACGCTAAAATCATTAATGTTAAGTATATCATACGATATTATTTTTAATAAAAATTGCAGTTTGCAAGGCGAGATTTAAAGTGAAACGAGTTTCAAAATGTTATTTTTAACGTTTGAATATAGGTGCAACACATTTTCCCACTTTAATGAGTCAGGGATCTACCATACAAATAGAAAGTTTTAAGTATTCGCTCGAGCATATTGAACCATCCGATTTTCAATGAACTTTTGTAAATCTGAATCAATCAATTGTGAAAATTAAAATTGGTCAATTACTTTCGAATGTTCGCTGAAACTCGTGTTTTAGGAAACATTACAAATTTAAAAAAAAAAAAATTTCTAAGCAATAAGACGACGTTCCTAATAAAAATTATATACATAGGCACACACACACACACACACACACACACACACACACACACACACACACACACACACACACACACACACAGAGGTTTCCAAACTGTGCCATGAATGGGAAAGTAAGAAAACGTATAAGAGAAATGAATTCCAATCATATTTCTTGACATAGATTCTTGTCTAGATGGAAGTCACTTACTCTTGTCTGTCAGTGTGTATAGAATTAATTGACAACGCGACAAGATAAATTATTTATTACATAATTCATAACTAATGAAATTCAAGATTGCTACCAAGCTGTACATATTGAAAAATAGTTGAGCCATGCTTTTGACTAATCAGAGAATTGGTTTGTGAGCCAGCCTTTGAAATTTTACGTTCACGAAGAATCCAGATATTCATGAATGTCAAGCCCTGGATAAGCAGGCAAAGACGATAGGAAGTCTGAAGTTGTAAGATGCGCCGTCACTATTGTGTCGAAATGTAATTTAGAAAACATACAGCTGTCTCAAAAAGGAAACGAAACGTATAATTATTCCAATCGTGATTACATATATGCATACACATACGCACGTGTATATAGTATTAATGCGTGTGTTTATGTTACATGTAATTATTCAAACATTGTACAAAATGTAACAAACAATTACCCTTGGTGACTTCGCAATTACGAGCCTAGGGTTTTGTACTATTCATATGAAATAAATAAATCGTTAAAATCTAGAGTTTGCTATTCGTAGTCATTGCAATTTATATTTATTGTAAATGTATTTATTGGCTCGTCGGCACTTCTATGTACAGCATTGCAGTCAGCTAGTTTTTATTATTACACTTTATTTGCTTCCACTTTGTTTAGGCTAAATCTACTACTGCATAAAATGGTTGATATTAAATAGTACAAAAAAAATTCTGTACCTAATCCTAAATAAAATTATTTGTATTCATGGGCGTGCAAAAATACAAAGACAGTATTGAAAGTGAATGCTGATTGACAAACCGAGTAAATAATGTGGGAGGAATAAGTTATTTTATTTTTTAAAATAACAGTTGCAAGATAGAGATCCCCTTTGGCGTATCGGTCATGAAAAAAAAAATGACCGACATCAGTTTCGGAATTTGAATAAACAAATTAGCCCAATTTTCTCCACAGCATACTTCAAATGAAAATTGCCCTAACGCTGTTTACGATTGTCAAATTAAAATGTTATTTATGTTGTCCAATACTGTAGTTTGTATTCTATTTCTGTTTTATACTATTTTATATCCTAATTTATACTGTGAATATTTCATGTAACGCACGACTCGCACGCGCGGTAAAAGCCAAGTTACAGTGATTATTAACACAACCTGTGAAGTCGCCAGAAACGGAGTAACTGACCCGGCTTCAAGTGGTATACACAGGGTGTATGTAACTAAAGTGAAATAAATAAAGGAGAGGAAAAACGGATACATTACTTCATTTATTATTTTCGTCTACAATATAAATGTAGTCTTCAGCTCTGAGAATATTGTAATATAAGGAATAAGATGAGCATTTGCATGTAAGTTCAAATATAATCTGTGTCTCTTTTAACAGATCATAAGATTAAGATTAGCTAGACTCTTGAGTTTGTACGTAGCAGTGAATCAGACTGTGAGTACTTCTTAATTACTTGATTTTATTTTATTTTTTTCTGTGTATTTTTCAACAAGAAATCAGTTAAATACGATTCTACGACATACGATAAAACTTTAAACCTGTGATAATAGATATCAATTGTACCACTGAAAGGTTCACGATTCAGAGCAATTAATAGGATATCTTTTTGTTTCTATTAACTTACATTTTTTTATTTTTTTTTTTTTATCAAGTAATCGTCAACGATGAGATATCGCGATGAATGAGTCATGGCAAAATTTATCCTCATCGTTTATTATCACTCTAAATTCTAGTTATTTGCCTAAATTTCATCTTACACTTCAACCAGTTCATGGTTACAACTATAATCTTCTGACGTTACTTCTGGGGGTTTGACGATCGATGGTTCAATTATAACTACGCAATAAATACGTTCAATCGCCAATACGATATCAGTTAATCCATATCTACCTAACGATAATAACATACAAGAACAGTTGCATGGCATGTATACATACGTTTTATTGGTGAAATGCCACGTGTTCACATATACATATGATTATTCTTTGTAATACATCGACAACAGGACATATTTCCGGTAAGGTGCTCAAGAAAATAATAATGTTGGCGATATTGATAAATAAATAGTGGCAAAAATATCGTAAACATAATACGTGAACAGAGCATTTTGTACTCATGCCATTTACGGGCTCTTAGTAATAAAAAATTTCCAATCTAGGTAAGACTAACATCATTCACGCTTGTAAATAAATTTTCAATAATGCAAAATATGCAAAATAACTATTAGAGCGTAATAATTTTTGTAGTTAATTTGAATCTCTAAAGTAGACCATAAATTACATTCATTCTAACTAGAGGTTCGCGGACTGTTGCGGGGATTGATTGCTCAAGTTGAGATAACAGGAAATATGTAGAAATTTTGAAATTTTAAAGAAGTTGTCAACGTGCTTCCAGATGAAATAGAATTAAAGTTGCAACCCATCTGACATCTTGTGACAGAGACATCGCGAAGAAACGTATTGACAAGATGTAAACAGATATGCAAAAAGTTATGTAATGCGGATAACTAGGAAGTCAACATCACACGAGAGCGAACCACTCCTTTTCCCGTAACTGCAGAGGCTTTCAACCTCCTTAATCATACGTGTACACGTGTATTAAATTTAGCAGATGAATCTGGTCAGAAAGTCAATTCAAGATAATATTGCAGTATTGCAATGAAATGGCCGATACATAGTCCTGTGGTAAAAACGTCTAAGTCAACCAAAGATATAGAGTAGTAGTATAACAAATTGTGTAGTCTGATGGAGAACCGATGAGTACACATTAGTATCGGTAATAATTGATTACTTGTGTACCTAAAAATTCTACCTAAAACACATTTAAACCTTTACTATTAAAATGGTTTCCGTTCATAGCAATAAATGTAAAGGGCGTGCTTAATGATTAAATATACAGTATATCAGAAACGCGAGTTTGGCGATATTACATGCGCATCTGTGTTTTTTTCACTTAAATACTACAATCACCTACATTTCTATCATATATGAATTATGTTCATAATTTTCTTGCTTTCCCGATTTTTTTCGTTTTTTCAATATTTTTGTTTTTTTCTTTTTTCTTGGAACCTTTTGTTTCTCTATTCTTTTTATACAATCATAATAGTTGTTGCGGTATATGTTTATCATCGTGTACTAAGTTAGAACTTACTATGAATAAATGATACGTGTGTCAAACCTTTCTTTTGCGTAGCTTAGCCTGAGCTTCTTTCAATAAAAGATCAAACGAGTTATCCTGATCTAACTTAGAGCCACTCCTTCCTCCGCCAAACGAATTGCTCGCAATCCCATCTGTACTCAGCATTAAACAAGAGTTATTAATGATATTTTCTTAAGTTGATTTTCACCAACTGCAACATTTAGTCGAAAATTTTCTTACCAAGGTCTGCATATTTAACTTTACAAAAAGCTCTACGGCCACCAAAGCAGAGGTCATAACTAGGTTGCATCGGGTCATCATTCCCATGTTCAACAGCTTCATACGCGTCGGTTTTGTATGCAAATGTGACGAATCCATAATTATCTCTGTGAGGTGAAAAAAAAAAAATCATATTTGCATCACGTAAGTGATTGTGAAACATGACCAGCATATGTGCCATAGATAAGTCAATATTTCAAATTAATAAAATGCCTGATCAAATAGTTCATTAGAGAGGCTTACCCATGTTCCCGAAAGTGTACGCTGATATCAACAACTGGACCAAATTGTTCAAATCTTCTGCGTAGATCAGCCTTCAAAACACCCTCTTCCAATCTGCCGACATAAATGACTCGGCGTTCTTCTACTTGCCTCTGTTTCTCTCTGTCAGTCCATGTGTCATATGGTTTTCTTCGAAGAGTAGAAGACGACCTGGATGGTTGAAGAGTTTTGCGTTATAAATGGATGTGTAATGACTAGGCAATGCTTAGAAGCTGAAATTTTAAACAATTGTTCAATATACAAAATTCAAAGCAACAGCAGTAGCGGGAATATTATTGACAAGGAAATTCTTCCAACGTTACGTGCTCACTCAATTGTGAGAAAATCGAAAGCATGAATAATATAATGGTCAAACCTTCCACTACCAATTTGATGGCTTTTACGTCACATCAATTTTCCCAAGTATACTACCACACCAGTTTCGTACCTCTGAATCAGATGTACAAGATATTCATGTATGATGCAAACTTTGTGTTTCTATGAAAAATTTTGTTATGTTTTTTATGATTCTTGTTCGAAAAAGTGTGTCCACTTTCTAACCACACGTACATGTTTCAATGATATGACCTAGCTTATATGAAAAAAACCATGAAAACGTCAGTAAAGCAATAATGCATTCAGTTGTAGTGACGTTGATTGTCGTTACTCCTTTTTCCGTAACTATATTGGCATCCAACTTTTTAAACTCGATGACTATAAACATACACGTGTGCTATGCCGGTGACAATTATTTAATTCTAAGCGCATTAGACCAAGATTATATTATAAATAGGATAAAAGAACGAACAGACATGGGTATTAGAAAAACAGGTAGGAGATTTTGATTCACCACTTTGGTATTCGGAACTCTTCACAACAGAATTGAAACAATGTGTTTACCTCCTCCAGCTTCGGTAGCTGTGACTGCTATCAGAGGAGTTCCGCCTGTGTCTATAATAACTTGGACCATGATTGCGCATTGGCTGTCTTCGTTGACCTGACCTTTTACCTTTTCCAGAATTCGACGGAGTCGAAGACCTACAATCGCCATTTTACGTTCACAAGTCAGAATCCTGTTTTTCCGTGGTAAAATTATGGTACATAAAAATTTTCTTTCAGATTTGAAAACCAATACCGCAGATCCCAGTTATATTCCGTGGAATTAAAGCTAAACTGCCATGCTGGCTACTTTCTTTAGGTTCCTTTAAAAATACCTTGAGCAACTCGAATATCTTGAAGACCTTGACCTGGACCTAGATCTGGACCTAGACCTAGACCTGGATCTGGATCTGGATGACCTGGAGCGTGACCTAGACGTGGAGAGAGATCGCGATGTTGATCTAGACCTAGATCGAGAACGAGAGGACCAGCTGCTAGTGGAGCTGACCGAGCTACGCCTGTGACTGAATCTTCTTCTTCGTGTGGCGCCTCGTCTATGCGACGTGCTTCTACTTCTGCTTTTACTTCTACTCCGCGATCTAGAACGACTTGAGCTAGAACTATTCCTTCGCCGCCTGTATTGTCGATTCTTTCTGTCTCTTACTTGACTTGTCCTGAAAATATTTGATACCACACCAGTTATAAGAGTACGGCAATGTGGATGATATCAAAATTAAATAGTATCAAAAGAATTGTCATGAATTTTCTTGACCATACCACTTACTCCTTGCAACGTGTGAGATACCGGATCTATATTAAATTTAATTAGAATTTTTTTTTAGGAGGCATATAAATTTCCAAATTCCCAAAATTAATAATTTAAAATAGACTAGGGAAGTGATTCAAATTTTTTCCGACCAACAGATAGAATAGGTACAAAGATTATTTGTCATTTGGAATGCAATCTTAATCTCAAAACTTTGAAAATACCTATCTCTTAAAAAACATTTTCATTATTTCATTTTAAACAAGTGTCTCAGACATTGAAGAGACTCAGGGTTATCATAATACTTTGAAATTACATGATAAACGTTTAAGTTCAAGCAAAATGTACCTGTTCTCGTTAATAATATTATTGGTTTTAGCTGGATTTTCAAAGACTGTCTCGTTGGTCTGTATTCCAGCATCTTCAGTAGGCATTTTAGGCCTATTTTTCGCCTCTTCAATTTCAGCTTTAGGTTTCAATACAGAGACTATCTCTCTTTCTGACCACACAGGATTTTCCGGATCGTCTTTTATTGGTTCTGTAGTCGTAGATACATGATGAATATAAATCAGAGTCATAGGTTGAATGGGTGAATTGGTCCTGCTATTGTCGCTGCGATTTTTGTCTCGCCTACTGCGATACTCGGCAAGATTAAGTTTTCTTCGCGCTGGTTTCTTCATCTCTTCCTCTCCACTTCCTTGTTGTTCCAAATCCTGAACGATAATGTTCTGCACTTCGTTGTTAGAACTGTTCGTAGTAGTGACTATACTTTCGTTCACATTACTAATCAGAGTCGAGGTTGAAACGGGTGGCTTCTTCAACACCGATACCATCTGCTTCACCTTAGGATTACCACTTTCAATTCCGAACATGTATGCACCAGCTCTCCTCCCATTTCCGATATCTAGGACAGGCTTTGTCTTTGTCAGGACACCTTTTCGCAGTTGCAGAATACTCGTCGCTAATGCGGAACGTATTTTCATCTCATGTACAGGAGATGGTTTAATCACAGACTTACTTGTACTTAGTTTATTCACAACAACATTATTGCTCTGCTTCAGGACGCTGTCTTGTGATTGCTCCTTCTGTCGTTCTACAGTTCCTTCGTTGCTCTTAGCCTTATTCGAGAGATTTGTCGTAGGTGGTGATTCTTCACTAGCATCACTCACGTCCCCTGACTCTAAGCCGCTGTCCTTTTTAGAGTTCTGATCAATCCAGCTGTCTCCACCGTGATATTTAGGTGATATTTTCTTACCCGCCACAATTCGACAAGTTTCTAAATTGTTACCGCAAACGCTTGCTTGGTTATTCGACGTTTGTTTCAGGCTTTCGTCTTTGGTTGGTAACGCACATTTATCACTTTCGCTGTTGCATTGTCCATTATACTCGGCATTACTCTCTAAACTCCTCAATGCTGAGCCCACGCTGCTACAGTAATCGTGATCCAATTGAACCAAACCATCGACTCTACCATTTCCATTTGTATTATAAGTTACCTGTGGGAGATCGAAATTTTTTCTCAGAAATATCTTTTGTACTACGCTGGCTGGGGCTGGATTTTGGAGCACTTACAATTTTCAGTAGTTTGTTACGAGAAAGCGTAGCTGCTGCATCTTGCATACGAGTGCCGCTACTTCGAGTACATTTTTTTGTTGGTATTGCAGGAATCAAAGGTATAACTCTTTTGCGTCCAGATGCCTATTGTTGAATATATTCATCTGTTAATTGACCTCTTGACCACGAAAGATAAGTCAGCAGCAGATATGCACCATTTCGTACATCTGCCAATTACGAGAGTTAGACTAATTTACCTTTATCCTATCGATCACTTCCTTAGGTAAGGAATCCATTATATTTTGATGTAGCGTCGAGTCTACGACTTCTGCCGGTTTCTTTAACGGTGACAAGAGAGACCTGCCAGCAGGTGTGATAGATTTACTTTTGGAGGGGGCCAAAGTCTCGCCTGGCAAGATCCCTCCTTTTCCATACCCGCTTACCGATGACTTCGGAGTGACAGCCTCTGATGCCTCGAATTGTTCCAGAAGACTCTTTACATCTCCAGCTTCTAGTACTGGTTAACCAAAGGACGATTATTGACCAGACTACGCGAAGCATCGAAGTGCTAAAATCTCCAAATATTCGGTACAGAGAAATTATTTTGACATGTGCAATAATTACCGGGTACTTGTTCAGACACAGTTTCCACGTCTATACAGTCTTCCATCTCAGTCTCTCCAATGTGGTTTGTTTCCTCTTTTTCGACTTTTAAGTATTTCAACACAACATCTGTCCTATCCACATTTGTTTTGAGTTTGACAGGACGACTATATTCCATAGTTGTGTTTCCCTCTATTTTCGGCTGTTTCAAGTCCGGACAGACCCAATTCTCGTCCTTCGTATTCTCTGCGATATTGAATAGAAATTATTTTCATCTATCACCAAGATTCACACGGAGACCAAGTGAATTGTTATCATGGGTGGCACTTTACAGTACACTCTATACTGTAATGATAACGACCGTGGAAATACGAACCTGTTGCGTAAGAGTCTACGTTTTGCGGAGAGTCTGGTCTTTCGATTTTTACTTTAACAAAAGAGCTGGGGTTTTTTTTTCCCTTGCTTATCTTCAACACTGATGGTTCAGTTTCGAAAATGTTATCCTGAACATCAACAGCCACTATTTTAGGCACGTCTATGTCGAGCCCCACCATATCTTTCACATCCATATCTTCCTCCAGATCTGAGGCCTGAGAAAATCAAACGTATACATTTTTACTACTGAAATTTGAGATTTTGATTCAATTAATTTGAACAATAAATTCACCTGTAGTGAACCTATATGTTCCTGCCAGTCGGTTAGCATTTTGGCAAAGTCTTCCTTGATGTGTTCCATTTTTGGGTAAACTGTTGCCACCCCAGAGTCGGGCAATACAGCCATGTCGCCGTTCAATCTGAATGTGAATAGTGATACATCAGCAAATAAAGCATGACAATACGAAGATTTTACAAGTATTTGAAATGGCTTGAAATTGATTCAAATGAGTATTAATCGATTAATAAGTCTTTCCGTTTAAACAATATGGCTTCAGAAATAAATGAAAAAAGTAATGACAATAAGGAAAAACATGTTTCAGTCCTAACGGTAAGCCCCATAGGTGGAAAAGCAGAACAATGTATGATCTACTTACTCTTGCTCGGTGCCCCAAAGAACTGCGGAAGGATCGATGCGCGAGTCTAAGTTACAGTGGAAGTCATCTTGCATTAACTCCATGAGTGAGCTGTGTGATTCTTCCAGCATATCATGCTGCAAAATTATTTATATAAGTATTATTACCATCATTATAATCATCATCATGGTGATTCAGTTACTGTTCGCTAAACATATTCGGGGATGGATTAATACTGTCGATAACTATGCTAAAACGACAATCGGGTAAATACGTAAGACAAATGAGTTTGACTTGCGAAATCGTGCGACATGTTTATACAATGTCAACAAATAATGTACCAATAATGTACCATTAACGTACGAGAAATATTAATTCCCGCATGCGTTAATCTCACCTGATCAAGTGGCAAAGAGAAACCTGAGAAGTGTTCCTCGTCGCGAAAATTTAAAAATCCAGTTTCCATGACCCGTCCAGGTTTGTTGTTATAATGCAACTGCACTCTGTTTAGTAATCTACAAAAAAAACGACCAAGGTTTTTATTGCGGTAAGAAAAAATATTTTAAAATCCTTGATCAGAATAAAATACGAGACATCTTTGCTTAAATTTAATGTTTAAGTAACCGCACCAACTGTGTAGCATTTATTTTTATCCATAAGCGTTGATTCGCATTACAAATTACAAGGTTTCTATACGATATCTCAGTTTGTATACCGCAAATAACGAGCATATGTATATCTGTAAACACGCATAGTCGTAACATAGATCGTTGTCCGCTTTGGAGAAAATATTTTCAGCGATAAGGAAATTCGGGTGAATTTCTTGCACGTGATGCGAAAGACAACACTACGAGGATAGAAAACGTGGCAACGTGGGTTAGGTTTAATTTCTTTGTTATATATTCTTTTTCATCGACTAATGACTAAACAATCTTATTAATCCAAAACCTACAACAGTAAGTTAACAATTTTCCCAATGACTCGATAAGGAAAATAAAATGGTGTGTGTACGCATAGCACGCGTGGGTAAGTTAGAGGTTATGTTTAGCACCGCTTCGATTATTTATGGTATAATCCCGGTTCAGTTCCCAGGATACCTGTCCCACCTACGCGAATTTCGTCAAGAATTTGCAAACGGTTGCGGCCCTATAGATTGATTCGCAAGATCATTAATCCGTTGTAAAATCAAAGGTTCTTCGGTAAATTGGCTAGTTCAGAAATTCGCACACGTAACATGCTGACGGGCAAAGTGGTTGGTCAGTCGGTGCTAGCGCAAGTCTCCAGATGCAATACTTACGCTATAATACCGAGGCGTTTTCCGAGCATAGATAATAAAATACGTACGTTATATATCGTCGGGTAAAATCCTGCCGAATATCGAGGTGAATACTGTGTATTTTAACGGTGAATTAACAATCCTTGTGGGACGCGGCATGCCTCGGACACTGATTCACGCGGATGCCGATGCACTGGCGCAGAGCTGTTTTCTTCACACCGACGCGATGATTTATGCGTATTTACGACGCCTCTGCGTACACGTGTAAAAGAGAATCGCTCATTCACAGCTAGATTAGCGAATGTGGAATAAAGGAATCGCGTGCCGTACGAAGGTGTGTGAGTAATGACATATGTACAATATGTATGCACAATTTGTATCGTTCACCTCGCGCTAAGGCCACGAGCGAACCTTGGTACGGTGATCGGTCGAGTATTTCCACTTAACTGCAGGTACTTTACAATGGGAAGGGTGAACGACGCGAGGTATGTAGTTTAGTCAGGGCGTATTTCCCCCACAAAGTAACGCTGCCGTGATGCGAAACGTACGCGTATCAACGTATGTTGTACAGTTCACACCGCGTGGAAACACACAAAAGCACGCACACACTTTGCGAAAGAGATCACCGCCCCAGCAGGCCGCAGCACCGTACTACCTCCTCCAGGCTTCACATATTTAGCCCCGCAATCTTTGGTATAAATAAACCGAGATCACGTAACACCGTTGAGCTTTGTTCACCGATCTTAGTCACGTTGAACGGTATCAATTTCGCACGTTATCAATCGTTACTTACTTGTTGATATATAATTCCCGACCGATATGCTATTTTACACCGTCACATGTGTCCGTACGTACGTATCTCCTTCTCTCTGTCTCTGTCTCTGTCTCTGTCTACTCTGCAAAACGGCAAGCGTCGAAGGCACGCATTTCGCACACTAAACTGAGCGAAGCATCCTTCTTGCTTATCCTAACACAGCTACACTTGCACACACACATCCGTCCGCTGATACAGTTTGGGGTTGGTTGAACTAGAGTGGCGGCCTCTGGTTACCGGAGAGACACGGCATGATCGGAATTTGGCAAGGTGTCACGTGACGCTAAAATGACACGAATGCGGTGGCGACGCTATTCTTTCATTCATCGTTTCATCCCATTTTACCAGAGACTGCGTTCGAGTGAAATGCACGCCAAGATTTCTTCTCTTTGTTAAATTTTTTTGCTGACTTGGCGCGCGGTCCAAAAAAAATTTATAGAGAAAGTAACTTAAATTTTACATCCATGTGTGTATATATATATATATATATATATATATATATATGTATATAGGTATGTAACATAAGAGGAACAAGATGTATGAGATGAACCACAATAATTTTGAATATTATTGTTCCCTACTTTTTTTTACGAAAAATGAAAGCATTCTTTTAACTTGTATTTACAGATAATTTATTTTTACCCTTCGTTACACTGCGGCTCCTTAATTATTCAAATGAAAAAAGAAATAATATCGGAGCGAGTATAAAATATAATATTCAGAGGCGTACAATATTGTATCTATACCTGGGTTAGGCATGTTCGGCATCTAAAACAGGCAAATGTATCTATAATATCAGTCTCTGCTAATACCTGCTAATAATAATTCATAGAAAAATCTTAGACCACTAGTATTTGGCATACCTAAAGTGAAAATGCAGTTGAAGAAAGCAGAGAGTATAAAAACAGAAAATTTTGACACCGCCCATACTGTCGTATGGATATAAAATTTAACATGCAATTTAAATAGATGTCAAACTTTCAAAAGTTGACTTTTAGTTCGATAAAATTCTTACATATCTCCAATCACTCTGTGTAAAACAAACATTACTCTTGACTGTGTAATGTTTTTACACAAATGATATAAAATATAAACAAATTGAGTAATTGCTATTTTATGGAGCTAATGATTACTGTCAAAAATTGTTAACGTTAACTAGGGAATATTCTGATTAAGTAAGAACTTGGATATTAACCTAGCAATAAACAAATAAAAGGTGGCTAATTTAAAAAGAAAATACACGTAATACAATGTATCAACTAATCGATAATTATGTATTATTATTCTATATTTTGAAAATGAAATCCGCGTACATTTCACATTCTATTTTTAGTATTACACATACTAATAATAATACCATCGTGCCGATCCACATCACTCTTCCAGTTTTCCAACTTCTACAAGCACTGTAGGTAGTATAAAAAATATATATATATAAATATATATATACATATTTGTATGTATACTAGGGTGGTTAATTTTTAAACTTTTCTTTTCCAACGTTATACTCCAAAAATTTGTGTCAAATACTGAAAAATAAATTATTGTACAGCCCGGAGGAGGCATGAAAATATTTAAAGCTTTAAAAAATATCAGTTAATTTTTTTCGTATCGTGGTCCAATTAATCATTGTTCACAAAAATCAGTACTGAAAACGAAATAGGGACATTAAGTTGATGTGATACTCCTCTTTCGGTAACAAAAACTGTTATCCAAATTTCTCAGAAACGCTCAATCTTTCGGGTAAAAGACGAGAACAGCCAACTGCGGAATTTTTAGGTCCAATTTGCTGTTGAATGGTGAACTATTAATTGAACCACGATACAAAAAAAATTAACTAATATATACATATATGTCCGCAAGGTACACACATAAGAGTAAATAAAAATATGTTATAATAATCGGTAACGACCTCTAAATATTTTCATACTTCTTCCAGGTTTTACGACTGTTTTTTTTTCAGTATTTGTCACAAATTTTTTGAAGGGACCTTAAAAAAAACAAAAAAAAATTTTTTTTTAAATGAACCACCCTAGTGTATACTATTAACTTACTATTACTTGATAGCAGTAATAATAACAGCATGTAAATTGCATTTTCTATACGCCCTGAATTTTCTTTAAATATCGCAGTAGTATTAAAAGGGTTCTTATAACACGCGTTGACACGCTTATGAGTTTCTTTTGGTAGGAAGACTTGACGAGCTGTGGTGCAATATGGTACTATTAATTTGTTATACCAAGGCGATGTTTAAAAAAATTTGTAACTACAAATTTCCGACTGTATAAGTGTATGATGAAGACTGTGCACGCATACAATATAGATTTGGGCACATGAATGAAATAAAACAACAGCTTTCAATGAAATGAAATTATCGTCCTGCTCATTTACTGTCTTGTATTATGTCAAATTACGTGACAATGTTTTATCAAATGACATAGATTTGAAAAGAATTCCTACAGTTAGCCTCTCATTGTTTTAACTAAAATGATAATTTTTAATCAGTATCAATTGTAATAAATGTAATTATTATAATGTCATGGTGATAAAATAGTAAAATGTATGTATATATGTAGATCCCAGTTATCAGATATGACTTTTAAAATAAGTAATTGCAGATGAAACGCGGGAGATGAAATATCTGTTTAGATTAATGATTATGGTTGACAAATCTTATTCCTTTAAAAAAAAAAAAGAAAGTAATATTAATATTTAATATGTAAATTTCGAATTAAATCATAACTCCAAGATCATTGGCCAAATAGTATTATGTATTATACTTGCACCACATCCACATAGATGTAATTCATTTTTTATTTAGCCATCTCAAGGCATATGTAGGACTTTGGGCAGGTACGGATAAATCTCATTTTTGCATTCCAAGTACTCGAGCATGATTTTTACATTCTGTTTCGATTTTGGCAAAATAACGTGTGGTGATAAAAACTCAGTTTCCAAAAAGATATCACGGCACAAATGATTGTATGAATTGCGAAATTTGAAGTGGTTCCAAGGCCTCTCATTAAAATAAACTTGTTTTGAAACTCTGTGAAAATGATTGTATATATTTTGATTATCAGTGATACTTAAATTAAAGGTTGAAACTGACTTGTCTGAACTCTGTGTCAATTCTAAACGTACCTTAAAAAACTTCCACATTTACAGTCACGCCCAGAATTTTAGGTTTTGTTGCTTTAAATCAAAGGTGTGTATTTCACTGACAAACAAAATCCTTTTTAAATGCAAATAATGAAATATGCAATATCAGATCTTCTTAATTCCTCGTATCATCAGTGTGTAGCAGTTTGATTTTATGTGAAAAATATTTCTACTGCATAAAGATAACAGATAATTTGACCAAGGTTCAAAAAATATCTTATCGGCTTCTTCGTGACCTTTAAAAAAAAAAAAATCTCCGTTTCTACGAGATATGAAGCCCTCTACATTATACTGCACCACTGTTTCACGATTCCCGACCCTTCCTGGGTTTGGATCTTTTCATCGTTACTTCCAATTCCGCTCACATCGAGCTTATCTGATTTGAATTTGTAGCCCCCGACATTTGGCGTTGAGACCTGAATTGGCCTGCGCAATCCCTGAAGAATACCAATCGAAGTATTCAACAAGCTGCTTTCGCAATCAGTTTTAACTTTCTTAGGTTCACTGCAGACTTCCGGTTCGAGTTTACGCTTTCGATCTGAGGGCGTGCCGCCGTTGCAAGTCAAAGTGCTCTGCGTTAGTCCAGCTCGATGGCGAACTATCTTGTGATCGCGAATATCTTCATCGGGTAGGGAAACCGAAGACATGTTCACATAAAGAGAACTATTAGGCGATAGTCTGTTTCTTAGTGTGACGTGACGCATTCGATTGATTGAATGTCTTCCAGAAATATTTCTGAGAGTTCTCCCAAAAGATGAATCCTTGCACAGCGGCTCGGACATTGAACGTTCCTCATTTGTCAGTTCGTAGAGTTGGGAATTGTCCTTCAGACAATCGTTCAATCGAACTTGAACATCTTTAAGCATTATTGAGGCATCAAAGGATACAAAAGACACATCATCTTTCAGTAGCAACTGATTCTCCTTAGTCCTCGCATTCTCAGATTCCATTTGGGCTGGTTCCGATGCTTCAGACATTTCTGAAGTTGTGGACTCCACTACATCGACGGAATAATTTTCTGTCTCGGTAGGAGCTTCGCTCTGATCTTCTCTATCGTCGGCTGCAACGTGGCCATTCTCTTTCTCGGCATCTGTTGGTTCTTCATCAATCGCTGGAGGCTCTTCACATGAACTATTCAATTCCATCTTCAAATTTGTTTTAAGAGGACTGCTATCTATCGACAAATTCATTTTTGCTTCATACTCCTCCATTTCCTCCTTAGAATCATCATTTTCTAATATCTGGCTGATTGCATCATCAGTGAGCTGCGCTTTGATCTCGCGTTCATTAATTCTGCAATTTTCTGAATAATGTTCTCCAATTTCCTCTTGAATATCATCTCCTTTTTCTTTTTCAGCTACTTTTTCAGTTTCACGTTCTCCTTCCTTCTCCATTTGGCTAATGTTCACACTTTCATTATCTTGTTTCTTTTCATTTTCTTTTTCCATTTGTTGCGCATGTGATTCGTCTATAGTGCTTTCTTCATTTGCGTCATCCTGTACTACTGAACCACTTCTTTTACCTTTTACAGTAAAACCAACTTCATCAACGATGTACTGCTCACTGACATTTTCACTCGTCTGTGACTCGCTTTCTTCCGACTTCGGCTGCATAACGATAGTTCGGCTTTTTAGGTTTTTCGATGAAATCACGGTTTTATTTGTTTCTTTTTCAATCGATATTGGCTTGTTCGTAGATTTTGGCAAACGAGACATCGAAAGTTTGACAGAAGGACTTCGAAGCTTGCTCTGTAACAAATGAAATTAAAATAGTTGCGACCGTGCGTAGAACAATCTCCTCTTATCCCTACGCCAGATCAATATCAACTTGCGGCTGGTAGGTTCAGTTAGACACTCAGCAACAAGAATATCTATTACTCAACGATATTAATCTACCTGACGGTTGTTTGCACAGCTGTACTTGTGTGGAGTTGGGAGAAACGTTTCGTATCCAAACAGAGATATCTTAATGTGTGAAGTTATTTATAAAAAGATAGATCGATAAACTATAGTAAAAAACGAGCAAGAAGAGGTCAAGTAATATCAAATTAATTAAATCATAACAATAAATGTAATGAGTCTTGCACAAGCTATACTTAGAGAAATGATCTTGTGAGATCGTTAACAGTGAATAATACATCAATCAGGAATGAAACGTTTTGGATATCACTTTAATAAAACTTGTACTACAACGTACTCCAAAGACCGGCCGAAGTGTACTGGCACATTCATACCACGTGTGGCAAGTGAAACGTATAAAAGAAATGGATATAGATAAGCATGCTCAGTTGTTAATCAGGCTTTAGATACAGTGTTCGGGTTGACCTCAAAGTGTAGGTCGTATATATTTGATAATTGCTATTGACATTGATCCATGATTAGTAGTGATCTTCTCTCCTAAAAAAATCCAAATTTTTCAATTTATCAAAAACAGCAATCACATACTCAATTAGTACCTTAAAAATCGTTACGTAGATCAGACGATTTTAAAAAAAATTAAATTCTATACACTCTGAGCTTTCCACGTTGGTAGTCAAACTGATGCTACTTGCTGTTTCACTAACATAAATTATTATCAAGGAAAGTTTGTGCACTTTGTATGTTTGGCATTCGTTGTAAGACAGAACTTTGCATTCCTTGAGCTGATTATATATTTCACTATTCGTTACAATAATAGCTTCGGTATCCCCGGCTAATTAAGAAACTTCCATCAACGCTTGGATATCGAAGAATGGGACTGTTAAATTTCAGACTAAAATTAGCATTTCTTAGGACAGTGAGAACAATGACGAAAGTAAAGACAAAATTGTCATTCACTGACATACCTTGAAAGTCTTGCTAGTGCCAGCTGCTTTGAAACTTTTCTGAACATTCGTCGATTGTTGCTTTCCTCTGAAACAGTAATTAATTCCTTTAGATGAATCTTGTCTGTAACGTATGTGGATTTCGATAAGTAATGAGGCAGAAAAAAAAAAACAGTTTTCAATAGAATGCGTGAACTACGTCATTCGATTTCAGGGGATGAGAGGTCATAGTTTAAAATTATATCTGAACCACCAAGGTTTTGTATTTCACATAGATCGAAATTGAATTTCTTTGCCTTTACCGATAATCATGGAAATCAATGTGTTGAAACATCATCAGACAGCCGCCATAAATATAAAGGCTTCCTTGTATCGACCAAACGTTCGACGCAATAATTCTATACGACGATAGATACAAGGATGGAAATGCAAAACAAACGATAGGTAATTTTACAAATAGTTAAATACGTATTCGTCTTTATCCTGGAATGAGTGCTATGGGTAACGACACTGTGGGAAAGCGATATTAAACGACGATGAGTTGTACGATGTCAGTTCAACTGGGGTGCGGAAAAGGTATATAACAAAAGTTTGGAAGTCTATTCCCATAAAAAATGGAGAAGATAAGCCTGGACAAGGTATAATCAGCAGAGAATTATGTGTACAGGTTGGGTTTTGTTGATGGCTTGGATTTTACAAACCTGTTCGTATTCTCGTATTCAGGCTGCACGGAACGCGCCGCGGGTAAATTCACAGCGATATCAACTTGTCTCGACGAAGCGGATGCCGTTTTTAATCTCCGAACGTACCTATTCCTCTCATCACCCTCGGGTACCGCCTTCTTTGGCGTTTTACCCATGGTTTATATCAATCACAAGGTGAGTTAAAACGAACGCCCTTGACCGACGCTGCCCGCAGTATAAACCGAATCTCTAACCTTTATATCTCTCTTTTCGCGTATTGCTCTCGTGTTCCCCTTTTTGAGACGATTGTTTTATTATTAAATTTTCATTCCTTTAACTATTCCCATTTGCTCGAACACGTTTGAATCCCAGACGACAACTTTACAGTGACAGTTTATACTTGTTAGTTTTTCAAGGGGGAAGATGTACTTTCGTCGGAGGTGGCGTCTCCTTTTCTACGTTCACAAAACACACGTAAATAAACCGGCGAAGAGAGTATGGGTGGGTAGGCGACGCGTGTTGTTATTCAATTAAACGAGAGAGCGATAATATGATCAAGAACATGGGAAAACGAAAATGGAACAATCGCTTTGCGAGCAAAGTTTCACACTGCCGATATCAGAAACTAGCTCGAAGCGGACAAACCACAAAACGACGCGGACCCTTTATCAGTAAGGTTTGCTTCATACGGTAACATCGCACAAGTATTGCGTATATGTATGCATGCACGTATTATACTTCGTGGGTGTGAAAATACTTTAAAAAGTATATGTATGTACGTACGTACGTAGAGCTACGCGTGAGAGGATTTCTCCAGATATGCAATGTGGAATATGTTCTGCATCTATTTTGATGCGATTCGTATGTAAGCAATGTGTGAGCTCTCAATAATTCACATCGATTCACCCGTTTATGGAGAAATTTTTCTTACCCGCGCGTCGCCTGCTCAAGAGACAATCGAAGCTCTCCGTAACGTGGAGTGCAGCCAGTGAACAAGATGTGCGTGTAACGTATGTATGAATGAGTATTGGCAAGTGTAAATTATCTACTGATAATCAACGGAGAATGAAAACGCGATACTTCTGCGGTACCGGTCAACTGATTGTATTTTCGTTACGTAACCTTATGTTATGTAGCTAAAGGCTTGGCTTAGCTAAGCTGTGAGGATGTAGGTATGGATGTAGGGTATATCGAGTGAAGGTGTCGACAACGAAACCCATACGACGCATGTGAGTCCGTATGTCGTTACGTACACAAACGCAAGTACGTCGTACGTATACCAAGCGTATACCTACACACTGCGAACGCCATGAAGCCGGCCGGCAAACGCCGCATTCTCCCTCAATTTTTCTTTTTGTTCGTAGTTTAAAAGTTCGTCAACATCGCGTCCCGGCATCAGACGCCGAGTAACCGGCAACGTTGCACAGAGCCGTGATTCGCTGGACGTTCGGCCACGCGCGGCGAATATTGCGGCAGCCAGTGTTGCCAGATTAGATAAATTCCTCCTAAATTTCGGAGCAATTTGAAGCTTATGGAGAAAAAATTGGCGGAAAAAGTATCCAGGAGTTTTTTCAGGAGAAATTTGAGAAATTGCCGGATTTACGCGTCGCTCGCCAACTCAAAAATTTTTGCTGCCTTTGTTTATTTTTTTGTACAAGTCTTAGGGCGTGTTCGGAAATCGACTGACCGTACCAGCCCCCTGACACACGCTGCTAAAAGTGGTTAGCAAAGTGTCCCTCGATTCTGCCACCAATTTGCACCACTCGTGGCGCTAGTAGTTACCTGACGAACTTGCGCGCGGTCAGCGAGGGCAGCGAGCGTGTCAGAAGTCTCCTGGCACCACGTAGAGGAACTAAAAAACGGGGACAAGACGCGTACAATTTTTTAGTATACGAGCAGTGGTGAGTGTCAGGGGGCTGGACCGTACTGTCAGTACTGAAAATCTATAGTATACATCACTTGGACTATACCATTTTCAGTACTGACAGTACTTTCAGTCAATTTCCGAACACGCCCTCAGAGTGTTACCGCTACAGGAGGTATGAGGCTCTGTCGGTAAAGCAAATGCCAGAATTGCTGGTAGGCTAAGGCATTTCTGATATAGGGAAAGGTTATTCTGAAAGGTGGATTTTACTTCTACATGCCAATTATATACGTCATATTGTACAAACTTGATTCAAGTTCGTTTTGACGGTTAATAATTTTAGGCGGATTTTCTTTGTGGGTTAGGAGGATCTCGAAGGATTTCAGTTACCCTAGGAAATTTGTGGGACAGTCGTCTGGCAACACTGTTCTACACACAAGGGTAGCATCCAATGCTCGCATGCGCGGCCGGGGTAAAGGCAATTCGGGTACTCTGTCTCTCTTGCTCTGGACCGTGATCGGCTGAGCGTGTTCTCCGTCCAATCACGGCGCAGACCGAGAATGACAGAAGTGTACTCCCGATTTATTATTTATTGTGCGCAGCACGAACCATCTGCCTGTATTGTACAATATACGTATAGGATAATAATCAATCAATATTGAGATTGAAAAATTTCGATAGCCGCACTTTATTCGTTGCTTTATTATGCAAATTCGCAATTTTATTATTAATGTTGAATCTATTTCGATTGGCTATGCAACATATGATTTAAAATAAATATTTTACAGACAGAAGCATTTTACCCCGTGATTTTACCCACTCGTCCCACTCGTATAATACTCAGTTGATATAGAGTTTCTTTTTTTTATTCGTCGAACTTTTGTCTCTGCTGTAATCATCGTCAATTATATAACAAATAATATCCGGCCTCTCGTAGACTTGACTATGTTCTTGTTATTATTATCACGTCTCAATTTTTGTACTTATAACAATTAATAAGATTTGTTAAAGATTATTTCGGGAAACTTGTTTGAAAGATCGACCAATTTTCTTTTCAAATTTCACTGCAGGAAATAATCCTTGTTTCTAGTGGAAAATTTATTTTCAGTGTCGTTGACCGAAGAATAAATATACTTAACAATAAGTATAGTCAACGTTATTGTTAACATTTCCTCAGCCAGTTAACGGCATGGTAATAGTCATACAGAGAGTACAGAAAATTCTCTTAATCTTTTTTCCTTTAAATTATATTCAGCAAAAATAATTCATTCAAAAATGCATCTTGTTATAATCATAATATATGTGTAGTTGTTATGATACAAATGTCTTTTATACTTGCGTATTAAAATTAATCAATCAGCGTTATTATTATTACATGTATTACTACAGGTTCCCGTACTTTTAGCGATTTTTTTTTTTTGGATTGTTTTCTTTTACCTTTTGCTAAATTCCATGTCTCTGTAGAAAGATTTCTTATAATTATCTTCAATTTTGACACTGCATTCATTAACTGCGTATGCCTAATATTTAATCTGCAATTATGCATACATGTATATGTTATAATCATTGTACAGGGTGTCCCAAAAATCTCGCTACCTGGAGCTCTATTTTATTTTTCAAATTTTAATTATACAGTTTTCTTTACTTTCATCTGCCTTAAATGTTTTATCGAGTAAACTGTGGCAACAACATTTTTCATCTTTCTTTTTCATCGATACATGTAACAAAATATTTGGAGCACCTAGTATAATGTTATTCAACTATTTGACTATAATCGACAATAATAATAATAATGCTAAAATTATGTATGAATATTATGATAATATGTAATTGTGTGATAGCCATGTGTAATAGTCTTTCCTTGAAATTTCCCATCGTCGAACCTTATTTCCAAGCCTATTACTACTTACATAATTTAGAAGATTAATTGAATTTAATTTATTATTATTACAATTTCTTTTTATCTTTATTGTTACGTTATTCTATTTATTTAATTATTTTTCTCCAAAAATACACTTTTTAAGCCACCTTGCCATTTGAAATAATCTAATACTGATAAATTAAGCTTTTGAAATACAAATTATTGTACAATTTACTTGAGAATGGATAACGCAAACCAAAACCGCAGACAACAAAAACGATCGACTTACAATTTTTCACTTAATTTTCTTTGCATTCGGAGTTTATCATCACGTGTGGTAATCTGGAGTATTTTACAAAAATGATGGAAACTTTATGATAAGAATATATCACTCGTTAGACATATTGTTTGTATGGCACAAGTTTATTTGTCATTTTCGCGATATGCGCCTTTCATCAATTTTCTACTTTTATCAATCACCTATACAAATCCACGTTTTACACAATATATGCGTGCATATGTAAACTTGTATCGGTGTCGTAAGAAGTCGGTGTTCAGAGTTTTCTTGTCGCAGCGTTAATCATTTCGATCAACTAAAGTAAAAGATGATACGAGAATGCACGTACACATGTGTATACGTGCACCAAAAAATAACACTAATCTTTGTGAAAAGATCGTCAAGTATTTCTAAGCAGCATGTACACAGTACTATGTTTCAATAAGCGACTGCCGACGACTGCCTTGCCGATGGCAGGAAGGGTATCAATTGTTGTTGTTGTTGTTGTTGTTACTATTATTATTATTATTAATATTATTCATCTTTAGTCTCCCTATATATCATTATTCACGTATAATTAAAATATGACAACACATTACCCCCGAATTAAATTTGTCGCAAAGCATATCAGAACTGAAAAGTTCGACAAAGAAACAATAATAAGAGTGAAATGAAACGTAGATGTATAAAAAAAAGTTATTTTCATTATTTTTACGAAGATTTATTGTTTTTTCTTTGTAACACCTTAGATTACATTAACATGACTGACATCTTCCAAATGATTCCAACAGCTGATTTGGGGTATCTGTTTGTCCAATTCTTTATTTACTTATTCTTTATGATTATTTCCTTTTTGTACCCATGCGTCGGTGTTGTATTAATTTTCAATTTCACGCAAAATTATAATTCATTATCGTTATCGTTTCATTTTCATTCATACATGGGTTGACTGCTGCGACTTTTTCCATGTGTTTTTATTTTCGCCTTTGTATTGAAGTCCTTGTGAAGCTAACTACAGAGCATTATTGTGACTTACAATCGATATTTGTTTCATGAAACTGTCATCGTTCCCATATTTATTAATTTTCTTACACATTTCTGGATTTTGATTTGATTAATAAAGTACACAATTATTTTGCTAAAAATATTGACCAATATTGCAACTATTGATAGTAGTAGTTACCAATAATTTATTTGCATTACTTTTGCGACCATTTATTCAATGTTTCTTTTATTACGTAAATTATCATAAGGCAAAACGATAATCGTTCTACTTGAGTCTCATTTAGCTGCATTTTCAACACTATATTTTCTCTCAATCAATCCTTATAAACTCTTGTGTATACATGTGTTATTTACTTATTTATTCGAAACTGATTTGGGGGTGGGGCCCGGAAAAAATGTGCCAATCAATATTTTCAAGACCAACCTGGCATGAGGTTACAGAATTTTTTTTTCCCCACCACCTTGATAGTAACAGTTTATATACATGAGTGTATGTGTGTGTGTGTGTGTGTGTGTGTGTAAAATGTTAAAACAGACACAAGGTGCAGAAGCAAGACTTTAATTTTACACACAGTCGATATGGATGAAGTTCATCACATTACTTTCATTACTTAATAAAACTGCGACTGAGGGAAAAAGGAATAGTATCAATTTTGTACCTCATTCGTTCCATACTATATTTACACTGAAAATTAAATTGTTGCTATGGAAAAAATTCTTACAGTCAATTAAATTCAATATCTATCATCAGCGTTACCTTTTTACTTGGTTTAGTTTTTAAAAAATTTTTTTTTAACCCTTTACTGCAAACGTAAATATGTTCAGAATTGATTTTGTTTAAAAAAAAAAATAATTTTTCACAATTCTGACCTACACTGCGAATAAAAGTTTTTCCTTCTTTCACGTTAGCCCAATTTATTTAATCTACATACCTAATGAATTAATTAATTAGTTAATCAGTTACTTACATATTTTGGCTACAGACGACCAGTCAGATCATTATTACTGTAACTAGGCCTGCTGAACAGCAGTTAACAAAATTAATAAGAGAAAAAAAGAAAAGCAAAATATAATAATAATACCTGATACAAAAATATCGCCGCACTCCACCTTCTAACAATTTCGCGAAGTAGGTGAGAGTCTTGCGATCTTGTCTTGGACATCTTAATCAATGATTATTGTTAGAAAGTAATTACCGATTTTTTACCAGTTGCTTCATTTTTTTTTTCTATTTTTTTTTTCATTTCTTTTTTTCTTCCCTACAATATTCGATTACTTATATTTTAGTAAACGACTGCCTTTTCATTGTAATCTACGTTCATCACCATTTAAGGATTTTGTTTCCTTCCACTTTCGTCGCTAAATATCACTGGGTACACCTGATTATTGTTAGTCCATATCGAGCTAATTTCATTAACCACGAGGATGTATGCGTTTGTGTTGAAACAAAAAATTCATTCAAACGCTTTACAACAAATAACAGACAGACAAATAGATCTATTGAAAAGCTGGCAGCGGTGAGCAATCCAAAAAATTTAAGTCCAAACAAGGATTTCCAAAGCAACGAATACATCTTAACAACAAGTGATTACAATAATGTAAAGCTATGTGAAATCACTGGAATACTTAAATGAATGTGAATCAATGGAGCAAAGGTTTCAAGAATGCCAGTCACATTGGTTGGTCTAAAATGAACGGTTTATTTAATTCAATAAAAAAAAAAAAAAAGAAAAAAAAGATCGCATATCAACCACTGTATGATTGAAAAAAGTTATTAATGGTGAAATTGGGAACATCTTGTAAATAATCTACAAGTGAAAATTATTCAAAAAAAAAAAAAAAACACGTCGAATAAATTTCAATTGGTATGCTAATTCAAATTATGTCTTCTTTTCTCAGTTTGAGACATTAATTTTGATGTTATACAATTGAAACACATAGTTAATTTTAAACGCATTTTAACGTACAGGTACATCACAGTACCATTTCAAATCCTCGTACTGTATTTAATAGTTTGATGAAATCGACTTGTTCGATAAAATTTAGGACGTGATTCGCATTATCTGCACTTTTTTTTTTTTAAACTCAAGCTGCCGATCATTTCCCATTCGCCAATTTTGATGAAAAAATTGCATTGGTGTTAATTCGTTTGAAAGTATGTACTTGAATATGAATCACAATTGTGGAAACTAACAAAATTTTTGTAAAAAACTAATAAACCGCTAAGAGGGTGATTGATCAAAGAAAAAGTTTCGTATTCCAGAAATTTTTGACACCCGAAATTTGACGTTCAGCATTTTGTTTCCTTCTAAGTTGCCAAAACTCGTTTGGAGAATTTAAGTGAAGAATATTACTAACTATCGTTCTTTCCGGTTTGCTTTTCTCAATTCTTTCTTTCTTATTCCCATCCACAGGTACTAACATTGTTTAAACTGGTGCCACACTGATAACGCAATGAAACACAGGACATTATGAACAACAACTAGGAACCATTCTATCATACACAATGCTCTTTTCATCATTTGCAAGTCCAGCTTACACAAGTCAAATGCATAAATTCTAGTGTCTTTACGTATTATTTATTCATTAATTTATTATTTTTCATTTGAAAGTGCGTTTCGTTTGTTTCTTTCTAGTCATCTCAATTTTTCATCTCATTTGCCTTCAATATTGGTACACATATTATATTACGAATTCGAGAATTAACCCGTTTACTTTCGCAATATATGTAATAACTAGTTACCGATCCGGAATGATGCAGGATTAGTTTTGTCTGGTTTTCATTCTCACAATCGCGTTTGGGGTAAAATATCTTTGCGGTGTATTTATAGACGAAATGGATTTTCTTTTTTTTTTTCTTTCTTTTAATAACGAAACCTTCACTGTGAAATCCATCCATAGTTTGAAACTCAGCATCGTTTCAAGATCACTCACTGTTCTACTTTGTCTTTTTTCAGATTTTTCCCTCTCCCGAAAAATCATCCTAACAAAAAATATCTGCAAACGTAAAGCGTTTCTCAATATTTATGGATTTCTTTCAATTTCGCTTAGTCATATTATCTCGAGTGTCCAATCAGTTTCTTGTTCCTTTTTGTCCGAAAAAAAAGACAACACATATAATTGTATATATATACATATATATATAATATATATATATATATATATATACATATACATATATATAACCGACATTTGCGAGATGACCCGCAAGTTGACTGATGTCGAATGGTTAACCAATTACAACCATATATATAAGGAAAATGTTCAGTGTACACGGTATGAATTCACGACATGTTCCGGGTTGATTTACGTACGTATAAAAAAAAAAAAAAAAAAAGATGAAATGAATCGAATTTGATTGACTTGATGCAGTAGTAGTTGAAATAAAATGTTATCCTCGTTATATGTCTATATTTATAGGTACGAACGATGTAACGGGGAAAAACTGGATAACCGTATTATTTCGCCATCTCACGCTAGTAAATTATGCTTTACAATACGAAAAATTAGACTATACATATAATAGTATTTCTATTACGACGCATTAACAAATTATACATAATGTTTTTGTACCCTATATAAATCAATCTATTTAAACCTCAAGTTGATTGTTTGCATTTGTGTTGATTGATTCTTTTACGCTTTCATTTTGTGGATGTGTGTGTGTGTGTAAAGTAAACTAGACAAAGCAATACTGCAGATTCGTACCTCGTAATCATTGCCTGGGTTATTCCGACGATGAAAGAATCGAAATTAATAAAAAAATAAAAACAACAATATTAATAATAATAATGATAGTAATAATAATAATAATAATAATAATAATAATAATGTGCAGCTGTACGTCGAATACAGAGAGACAGTTGGTTGACAGATGAATTATATGGGGTATGTGAAAAAGTTCACGTTTTTTTTTCTCTAAATTTTATTCCTTCGTGTAAAATTTGTAATTTGAGCTGGCAGACTTGGCTGACCTGCAGGGAACTGAGCGCGCAGTACTACGTCGTTTACTGCGAATATGATAAGTGCGAGCCGCTACGAGAGGCAGGGATGGATGGATGGATGGATAGATGCTGGCTATTTACATCCGATATTTCAGTCTCGGTCAACCATCGGCAAGGCGATTCAACTTTTGTCCGCGCAAATTCGTGCTATTAAACACAAAGCACACAACACCGCGTTTTGCACGCCAAGAGAGGCACGCGCCGGGCGCACGCACACACTGCTCCTCCGTGCCACAAAATTCGACTCCACGTGACACTTTCTCACGTCAGTATGTAGCGCTGTATTATCTAGAAAATAAGAGAGAGCAAAAAAGGAATAGTACGAAAACGAAAATTCAAAATTGTGAAAAACAATGAAAATCGAATCTAATTGGTAAATACTCCATGACAGTATCGAAAATCTAAGTACACATTCGAAGAGATCCTGGCAAATTGTTGACGATTAATGAATTCTGTCGAATAATTTTTCAATCATATTTGAAACCCGACAAATGAAAAGCTGGCACAAGAATACGAGTGCCGTTTTATAAAGAATCAGTGAACGCTACCTGTATAATGCAATATTTGTTACTCAACACTCGTTCTCAGCGGTCTTTTATACCATTTCCGTTAAAAGAAAAAAGCGATCACATTATAAACAAGGAATATTCAAGGGGGGTCTGATAAATGTATACAGTTTTGATATATACCTGCATGCAGATGTGCTAAAGCTTGTCTTGAAATAGAAAGAGATTGTTGGTGGCTGCTACTGCGACAACATTTTCAGACGGATGCCACGCCGTATGAAGAATCTTTTTATTAAAGTCCAGACAATCTACACTAATCTCATCCTTCTTACGTTTACCACCGGTGCATACCTGTAACAGATATTCCCACGTTATTAACATAATTTTCTATTGGACGATGACAAAGAACTTACCACCGTGTGACTAAACATTGAATTACAAAACGAACCTTGCGTGGCTTGAGCAGTGTCTTAGGCTTGGCTATATCTCGTGCTGCTTCCAATGTTAGGTCTCGCTTCGTAGAGCGGTCAAATACTCTGAAAAAATTATTGTAGGAGCCCGTCATGATGGCTGAGTCGTTGCCGCTCCAACAACACTCAAATTTGTCAAATATGCAGTCATTCTCGTACAACGAACACAGCTTAGACCTGAGATAGTCGTGGACCTAAACAAAAGAAGAAAAATTACGAATAAGCATAGAACTAAGCACGCAATAAATAAAGATTCAAAACGACAGAGGGTTATGTTGAGATTGTTGAAGTATACAATGATAAATTAGAAAAAAGAAAATAGATAAATAAATAACCGACAATAAACGTACATAGTAACACTCTATTGGCTTCGTTTCCATGTGCAGGTCCCAGACCTTGACACTAAGGTAGTCCCTGGAGATCATATATCTACCAGAATTGCTAAGCTTGACGTCGCTGATGCTGGATATTATCTCAGAGAAAAAACTCCTGTTTGTCGGATCCTCGGGCTCTTCAAAAAGTTTGCTGTGCCGATCGCATAGCGCAGCTGCTCTCATGTCGCATAGCCTAATGGTACCTTTGCTACTGCTGTAAACTAAGAGGTTGCACTCGGCTGGATGAAATTCAGCGGCAGTTATAACTTCTGTCAGCTCTTCCATGTTGGTCGGTTTAATATCTACGATGTCTGTTTATTGTGCGGTTAGGAAAAAATACTAGAGATTGCTATTGATTTGTTGCTCCTACGGTTTAAAATTTACACCTGCTGTTACGGTTATTTTTTTTTTTTTTCTCTTTTCTTGTGGGAAAAAAGAAAGGATACTGAAGCTCTGATCGGTGATTTCAAGATGCCAGAGATTTATTCTAAGATCATCGGCGCTGAGATATGTCTCCTGGTCACTATTAACACTGATACTGTTTATATGGTAGGTGTGCGCATTAGCAAATATCCGTCTAGGTGATGCTTCGACCATTAGCTCCATTGGTTTTATGGTAGGTACCTGCGGAAAAAAATTTATTAAATCACATGTCTCAATTATGTGCTTATGTTCTTGTATAAAATTCATCACTTCATTGATGGTTTGTAATAGAAATCTGACCTCAGGAAAAGTGTGAAATTCCTTTGTTCTATACTTATTGTCAATTACTATTTTGATAAAATAGACATGTTTATACACCAGCTTATCGTTGGACAATATCTACCTTTCTATAATTTACGATCAATTATTCTGTTAATGCGAGGATTTCGCATTATCAAACGAGCATTCCCTTCTCAATCGACATTCTGCCGATGCAGTATTTTGTCGCGTGATGATGAGTTGAGAAAGGCGAATTACATGCTAATCCGATATTACAATGTTTGAAAAGTACTATGCACGTTCTAAAAATAGGTAAAATAAAAAATAGGAGATAATTCTGCATGAAAAGAATTATTTTTAATTGGAATAAGATGATGGTGTAACGTATTTATATTATACTAATGTGATGCGCATACTTGACCTCTGCGCACGTGCCAGGCAAACGCGCTTTCCTACATCCTGATGTCTCATAATTTGTCATGCTGAGAATTTAGATGCATGAAGACTTTGTGACAGTTATTGTTTTGTTTTTCGTACTTTGGCTTTAACATGTAAATTTCGTTACAGAAAATTAATTTAAATGCACATGACTAATAAGATTGAGATAAAATCGCATAACGTGCAAGTACTTTTTTACCAAGCTACCAGAATGTCGCTACGGAAGAGAACAGTTTTTAAAGTTTTTCAATTTTCGTCTCTGTATCAATGCTTGTGATAACGAGAAGAAAAAAACAAAACTTGCTTCAATTAACGTTCAGTCGACAAATTAAGACTATTCACTCAATTGTTCGCTGGCATGTGTATACTTTAGTTTTTTTTGGCAAGTTTACATTTCTGGCCCACGAACGGAATGCCGATTTATTTTTACAACCCCAACTGAAATTATGCGATGTGTCTGAAAGCAATTTTCGGTTGAACCGTAGAAAGTAATGAAAAGAAAATAATAGCTTGTAGAAAGAGACTAGGTTGAATTCTTACCCTGAGAGCCGTAATACAAGCTGGATCCTTAATAGCCCCATTTTCCTCCTTAGTATTATACCCTTCGACCCTCTTGTCTCTCTCGCTGACCTTCCATAATTTGATTGTTTTGTCGTTTGTTGATAGTAGAAAGTGTGCAGGATTCTTCCTCTTTAACCATCTGATTTTATTTATTTTTTCTTCTATCTCTAATGATTTTAAGTAATCGAACTCAGGTTCGTGACTTTGGAAGGTACTGTATACGTTGTACTCGCCTCTTCGAGGTATACTGTTTTTACTCTGCACATCGGAGAATGAACAAAAATAGAACAAAGACCATATTAATAAAAAAAAAAAGAAAATAGTAGACAACTTTCAACGATTGATCATTTTAATTATAAAATCGTATTTATAACGAGGCTGAAGCTAGCAGCCAAACGTCTGATTTTCATTCGAATAAGCAGGTGATGTTAGAAAAACAAAATTTTTTTGCAATACCCTGAACCAATAATACTTTTATAGAATTACGGAGATAAAACCAAATTGCATTTTTCCAATTCCAATAAGTTTAACACGTTTGGCTGTTAACTCTGGCTGTTAGCTTCAGGTTCACGCGCCTATAGTTGGATGGTAATATTAAAAAGAAGGTCACGGCTTGCCAAGGAGGAAAGAAAATATATGCAAAGTGAGGGAACTTTTGTAGCAAAACTAATGTCTATATTCCGATGTCAGCTTCCTTATTATATCGATGTAGCGCAGTTCTTTGATCGTAAAAATCTATAAGTGATGATTGAACAGGTTAGTGCCACGGTAAGGATAACGGTATCTTTTACGGTCCTACTATTTCAAGAGTGTAATGAGACAATGAAGAATCGGTAATAAGGTGTTGGTATATTTTCAAACAGTTCTCTGAATGGCTTTGCTACATTAAAAGTATGTGTATAAACTTTTTAAGGAGTAGATGTTGAATGGAATTCAAGATTTCAGGTGGGCGGAATTTTGATTACTTTTATACCAAGTAAAAGATAAATTGGGGAGTTTTTTTTTTTTTTTCCCAGGAAAATACAATAGTGGTATTATTGCTCTGATCGTTTGGTACATTATCCTGCACACGGGACAATGAAAATATGTTAAGCCATTATTTTGTACAAATTTGAAATTAGTGGAACAGCATGTATTTACATAAGAATATGAAGAAAAAGCTTGAATACCTCATAGATTTATTTTGGAGTTACATATCGATATTCTGGTTATGATGAAACACTCTGATTTTAGTACACTTTCGCGGATCACTGTTCAATTTTTTCACCTGACATCGGTCATATAAATTACGCAGTCCAATAATCGGTACAATTTACTATAGTTTTCTAAGTTGAGCTAGGTAAGTCTGATCGTTTTTTTTTATTTCGAGCTGAGAAGTGCGGATGTTAGCATGGTCAAATTTACATACAATAATAGAATCGAAATATCTTACACGGATATGAACATTTAATATTCAACTCACAATCGGATCCCTCTGAAAAATGACGACTCGTCCTCCTTTGTCACCGGTCGCAAGAAGGTCCCCATCGTGATTAAACTCGACACATGAGATTATGTCAGCTGGAAAACAACAATATCATAATGAAGGTTTTTGTGC